>NC_056441.1:92430750-92525365 GCF_018296145.1 Oncorhynchus tshawytscha | reverse complement strand
GGTGTGAAAACGCACCATCTAGTGGATAAAAGAGACACTACACTACATCGCTTTGGTCCAGGGCCCGGTTTCCCAAAAGCATCTTAAGGCTAGGTTCATCTGGGCATTACTGCATTCCTCTACTAGTGAAGGAACGGGCACTAACGTCCCAGACCAGAACTACCATTAGTCTGGACACGATTACCTAAGAAGGGTCATCATCACATACCTATAGGAACTGGCTGTGAAGTCAAAAGTTAATCGTTCTTCATCGTTGTTTCGTCATTATAATACAAACAGCAGTGACCTTGTCTGTGCATCTGAAGGACTCTTGGAAACAGTAGTGACCTTGTCTGTGCACCTAAAGGACTATGGGAAACAGTAGTGACCTTGTCTGTGCACCTGAAGGACTCTTGGAAACAGTAGTGACCTTGTCTGTGCATCTGAAGGACTCTTGGAAACAGTAGTGACCTTGTCTGTGCATCTGAAGGACTCTTGGAAACAGCAGTGACCAGTCACCTGAAGGACTCTTGGAAACAGTAGTGACCTTGTCTGTGCATCTGAAGGACTCTTGGAAAGGCACCCCTACTTCCTGCCACGCACTCGGCACCCCTACTTCCTGCCACGCACTCGGCACCCCTACTTCCTGCCAAGCACTCGGCACCCCTACTTCCTGCCACGCACTCGGCACCCCTACTTCCTGCCACGCACTCGGCACCCCTACTTCCTGCCACGCACTCGGCACCCCTACTTCCTGCCACGCACTCGGCACCCCTACTTCCTGCCACGCACTCGGCACCCCTACTTCCTGCCACGCACTCGGCACCCCTACTTCCTGCCACGCACTCGGCACCCCTACTTCCTGCCACGCACTCGGCACCCCTACTTCCTGCCACGCACTCGGCACCCCAACTTCCTGCCACGCACTCGGCACCCTACTTCCTGCCACGCACTCGGCACCCCTACTTCCTGCCACGCACTCGGCACCCCTACTTCCTGCCACGCACTCGGCACCCCAACTTCCTGCCACGCACTCGGCACCCCTACTTCCTGCCACGCACTCGGCACCCCAACTTCCTGCCACGCACTCGGCACCCCTACTTCCTGCCACGCACTCGGCACCCCTACTTCCTGCCACGCACTCGGCACCCCTACTTCCTGCCACGCACTCGGCACCCCTACTTCCTGCCACGCACTCGGCACCCCTACTTCCTGCCACGCACTCGGCACCCCTACTTCCTGCCACGCACTCCGCACCCCTACTTCCTGCAACACACTCGGCACCCCTACTTCCTGCAACGCACTCGGCACCCCTACTTCCTGCAACACACTCGGCACCCCTACTTCCTGCAACGCACTCGGCACCCCTACTTCCTGCAACGCACTCGGCACCCCTACTTCCTGCAACACACTCGGCACCCCTACTTCCCACGGCTATGCATTTAAACACTATTTTTGACAGTTTCTCATATGAACAACAACAGACAACATTTGATCATTTTAACATTTTATAAATCAAAAAACAGTGACATCTTTACAAAACAAATCATCTGACCATAGTGACACATCCATTGAGTGGACAAAACATTATGAACACCTGCTTTTTCCATGACATAGACAGACCAGGTGAATCCAGGTTATGATCCCTTATTGATGCCACTTGTTAAATCCACTTTAATCAGTGTAGATGAAGAGGAGGATGACAGGTTAAAGAAGGATTTTAAGCCTTGAGACCATAGAGACATGGATTGTGTCTGTGTGTCGTTCAGAGGATGAATGGGCAAGACACAATAGATTTAAGTGCCTTTGAACGGGGTATGGTAGTAGGTGCACTGGTTTGTGTCAAGAACTGCAACGCTGCTGGGTTTTTCACACTCAACAGTTTCCTGTGTGTATCCAGAATGGTCCACCACCCAAAGGACACCCAGCTAGACAACAGTACGAAGCATTGGAGTCAACATGGGCCAGCATCCCTGTGGAACGCTTTCGACACCTTGTAGAGTCCATGCCCCGATGAATTGAGGCTGTTCTGAAGGGGGGTGCAACTCAATATTAGGAAGGTGTTCTTAATGTTTGGTATACTCAGTGTACAGTTTACAGAAGGCAAGAGTGGGAGTATCTGGGGAATGGAATAACGTCTTTGATGTTGTCGACCCCCAAAACACACTGCAGGTAGCGCTCAAAGCCCATACCAAACCCACCATGAGGGACAGAACCAAACCGCCTCAGATCCAAATACCTAGACAGACAGAATATAGTAGATTACAATATAACAGAATCAAACCGAGTAGAACAGAATAGAACAGTGTAGAGTAGAATAGAACAGAATAGAACAGTGTAGAGTAGAATAGAACAGAATAGAACAGTGTAGAGTAGAATAGAATAGAACAGAACAGTGTAGAGTAGAATAGAACAGAATAGAACAGTGTAGAGTAGAATAGAATAGAACAGAACAGTGTAGAGTAGAATAGAACAGAATAGAACAGTGTAGAGTAGAATAGAACAGAATAGAACAGTGTAGAGTAGAATAGAACAGAACAGAACAGTGTAGAGTAGAATAGAATAGAACAGAACAGTGTAGAGTAGAACAGTGTAGAGTAGAATAGAACAGAATAGAACAGTGTAGAGTAGAATAGAACAGAACAGAACAGTGTAGAGTAGAATAGAACAGAATAGAACAGTGTAGAGTAGAATAGAACAGAACAGTGTAGAGTAGAATAGAACAGAATAGAACAGTGTAGAGTAGAATATAACAGTGTAGAGTAGAATAGAACAGTGTAGAGTAGAATAGAACAGAACAGAACAGTGTAGAGTAGAATAGAATAGAACAGTGTAGAGTAGAATAGAATAGAACAGAACAGTGTAGAGTAGAACAGAATAGAACAGAACAGTGTAGAGTAGAATAGAATAGAACAGAACAGTGTAGAGTATAATAGAACACAATAGAACAGTGTAGAGTAGAATATAACAGTGTAGAGTAGAACAGAACAGAACAGAACAGTGTAGAGTAGAGTAGAATAGAACAGAATAGAACAGTGTAGAGTAGAATAGAACAGAACAGTGTAGAGCAGAATAGAATAGAACAGAACAGTGTAGAGTAGAATAGAACAGAATAGAACAGTGTAGAGTAGAATATAACAGAACAGTGTAGAGTAGAACAGAACAGTGTAGAGTAGAATAGAACAGAATAGAACAGTGTAGAGTAGAATATAACAGAACAGTGTAGAGTAGAACAGAATAGTGTAGAGTAGAATATAACAGAACAGTGTAGAGTAGAACAGAACAGAACAGTGTAGAGTAGAACAGAATATAACAGTGTAGAGTAGAATATAACAATGTAGAGTAGAATATAACAATGTAGAGTAGAATATAACAGTGTAGAGTAGAATACAACAGAACAGTGTAGAGTAGAACAGAATAGTGTAGAGTAGAATATAACAGAACAGTGTAGAGTAGAACAGAATATAACAGTGTAGAGTAGAATATAACAATGTAGAGTAGAATATAACAATGTAGAGTAGAATATAACAGTGTAGAGTAGAATACAACAGAACAGTGTAGAGTAGAACAGAATAGTGTAGAGTAGAATATAACAGAACAGTGTAGAGTAGAACAGAACAGAACAGTGTAGAGTAGAACAGAATATAACAGTGTAGAGTAGAATATAACAATGTAGAGTAGAATATAACAATGTAGAGTAGAATATAACAGTGTAGAATAGAATATAACAGTGTAGAGTAGAATATAACAGTGTAGAGTAGAATAGAACAATGTAGAGTAGAATATAACAGTGTAGAGTAGAATAGAACAGAATATAACAGTGTAGAGGAGAATAGAACAATGTAGAGTAGAATAGAACAGAATATAACAGTGTAGAGTAGAATAGAACAGAACAGTGTAGAACAGAACAGAATAGAACAGTGTAGAGTAGAATATAACAATGTAGAGTAGAATATAACAGTGTAGAGGAGAATATAACAGTGTAGAGTAGAATATACCAGAACAGTGTAGAACAGAACAGAATAGAACAGAACAGTGTAGAGGAGAATATAACAGTGTAGAGTAGAATATAACAGTGTAGAGTAGAATATAACAGTGTAGAGTAGAATATAACAGTGTAGAATAGAACAGAATAGAACAGAACAGTGTAGAGTAGAATATAACAATGTAGAGTAGAATATAACAGTGTAGAGTAGAATATAACAGAGTAGAATATAACAGTGTAGAGTAGAATATAACAGAACAGTGTAGAGTAGAACAGAACAGAACAGTGTAGAGTAGAACAGAACAGAACAGTGTAGAGTAGAATAGAACAGAATAGAACAGTATAGAGTAGAATAGAACAGAATAGAACAGTGTAGAGTAGAATAGAACAGAATAGAACAGTGTAGAGTAGAATAGAACAGAATAGAACAGTATAGAGTAGAATAGAACAGAATAGAACAGTGTAGAGTAGAATAGAACAGAATAGAACAGTGTAGAGTAGAATAGAACAGAATAGAATAGAACAGTGTAGAGTAGAATATAACAGAATAGAACAGTGTAGAATAGAACAGAATAGAATAGAACAGTGTAGAGTAGAATATAACAGTGTAGAGTAGAATATAACAGTGTAGAATAGAATATAACAATGTAGAGTAGAATATAACAATGTAGATTAGAATATAACAATGTAGAGTAGAATAGAACAGTGTAGAGTAGAATATAACAGTGTAGAGTAGAATAGAACAGAATATAACAGAACAATGTAAAATAGAATATAACAGTGTAGAGTAGAATATAACAATGTAGAGTAGAATATAACAATGTAGAGTAGAATATAACAGTGTAGAGTAGAATATAACAATGTAGAGTAGAATATAACAGTGAAGAGTAGAATATAACAATGTAGAGTAGAATATAACAGTGTAGAGTAGAATATAACAGAATAGAACAGAACAGTGTAGAGTAGAATAGAACAGAATATAACAGAACAATGTAGAATAGAATATAACAGAATATAACAGAACAATGTAGAATAGAATATAACAGTGTAGAGTAGAATAGAACAGAATAGAACAGTGTAGAGTAGAATAGAACAGAATAGAACAGTGTAGAATAGAACAGAATAGAATAGAACAGTGTAGAGTAGAATAGAACAGTGTAGAGTAGAATAGAACAGTGTAGAGTAGAATAGAACAGAATAGAACAGTGTAGAGTAGAATAGAACAGTGTAGAGTAGAATAGAACAGAATAGAACAGTGTAGAGTAGAATAGAACAGAATAGAACAGTGTAGAGTAGAATAGAACAGTGTAGAGTAGAATAGAACAGTGTAGAGTAGAATAGAACAGAATAGAACAGTGTAGAATAGAATATAACAGTATAGAATAGAACAGTGTAGAGTAGAATATAACAGTATAGAATAGAACAGTGTAGAGTAGAATATAACAATGTAGAGTAGAATATAACAGTGTAGAGTAGAATAGAATAGAACAGTGTAGAATAGAACAGAATAGAACAGAACAGTGTAGAGTAGAATATAACAGTATAGAATAGAACAGTGTAGAGTAGAATATAACAATGTAGAGTAGAATATAACAGTGTAGAGTAGAATAGAACAGAATAGAACAGTGTAGAGTAGAATAGAACAGAACAGTGTAGAACAGAACAGAATAGAACAGTGTAGAGTAGAATATAACAATGTAGAGTAGAATATAACAGTGTAGAGGAGAATATAACAGTGTAGAGTAGAATATACCAGAACAGTGTAGAACAGAACAGAATAGAACAGAACAGTGTAGAGGAGAATATAACAGTGTAGAGTAGAATATAACAGTGTAGAGTAGAATATAACAGTGTAGAGTAGAATATAACAGAGTAGAATATAACAGTGTAGAGTAGAATAGAACAGAATAGAACAGAACAGTGTAGAGTAGAATATAACAATGTAGAGTAGAATATAACAGTGTAGAGTAGAATATAACAGAGTAGAATATAACAGTGTAGAGTAGAATATAACAGAACAGTGTAGAGTAGAACAGAACAGAACAGTGTAGAGTAGAACAGAACAGAACAGTGTAGAGTAGAATAGAACAGAATAGAACAGTGTAGAGTAGAATAGAACAGAATAGAACAGTGTAGAGTAGAATAGAACAGAATAGAACAGTGTAGAGTAGAATAGAACAGAATAGAACAGTATAGAGTAGAATAGAACAGAATAGAACAGTATAGAGTAGAATAGAACAGAATAGAACAGTGTAGAGTAGAATAGAACAGAATAGAACAGTGTAGAGTAGAATAGAACAGAATAGAACAGTATAGAGTAGAATAGAACAGAATAGAACAGTGTAGAGTAGAATAGAACAGAATAGAACAGTGTAGAGTAGAATAGAACAGAATAGAATAGAACAGTGTAGAGTAGAATATAACAGAATAGAACAGTGTAGAATAGAACAGAATAGAATAGAACAGTGTAGAGTAGAATATAACAGTGTAGAGTAGAATATAACAGTGTAGAATAGAATATAACAATGTAGAGTAGAATATAACAATGTAGAGTAGAATATAACAATGTAGAGTAGAATAGAACAGTGTAGAGTAGAATATAACAGTGTAGAGTAGAATAGAACAGAATATAACAGAACAATGTAAAATAGAATATAACAGTGTAGAGTAGAATATAACAATGTAGAGTAGAATATAACAATGTAGAGTAGAATATAACAGTGTAGAGTAGAATATAACAATGTAGAGTAGAATATAACAGTGAAGAGTAGAATATAACAATGTAGAGTAGAATATAACAGTGTAGAGTAGAATATAACAGAATAGAACAGAACAGTGTAGAGTAGAATAGAACAGAATATAACAGAACAATGTAGAATAGAATATAACAGAATATAACAGAACAATGTAGAATAGAATATAACAGTGTAGAGTAGAATAGAACAGAATAGAACAGTGTAGAGTAGAATAGAACAGAATAGAACAGTGTAGAATAGAATAGAACAGTGTAGAGTAGAATAGAACAGTGTAGAGTAGAATAGAACAGAATAGAACAGTGTAGAGTAGAATAGAACAGAATAGAACAGTGTAGAGTAGAATAGAACAGAATAGAACAGTGTAGAGTAGAATAGAACAGTGTAGAGTAGAATAGAACAGTGTAGAGTAGAATAGAACAGAATAGAACAGTGTAGAATAGAATATAACAGTATAGAATAGAACAGTGTAGAGTAGAATATAACAGTATAGAATAGAACAGTGTAGAGTAGAATATAACAATGTAGAGTAGAATATAACAGTGTAGAGTAGAATAGAACAGAATAGAACAGTGTAGAATAGAACAGAATAGAACAGAACAGTGTAGAGTAGAATATAACAGTATAGAATAGAACAGTGTAGAGTAGAATATAACAATGTAGAGTAGAATATAACAGTGTAGAGTAGAATAGAACAGAATAGAACAGTGTAGAGTAGAATAGAACAGAATAGAACAGTGTAGAATAGAACAGAATAGAATAGAACAGTGTAGAGTAGAATAGAACAGTGTAGAGTAGAATATAACAGTATAGAATAGAACAGTGTAGAGTAGAATATAACAGTGTAGAGTAGAATATAACAGTGTAGAGTAGAATATAACAATGTAGAGTAGAATATAACAGTGTAGAGTAGAATATAACAGTGTAGAGTAGAATATAACAGTGTAGAGTAGAATATAACAATGTAGAGTAGAATATAACAATGTAGAGTAGAATAGAATAGTGTAGAGTAGAATAGAACAATGTAGAGTAGAATATAACAATGTAGAGTAGAATATAACAGTATAGAATAGAATATAACAGAACAATGTAGAATAGAATATAACAATGTAGAGTAGAATATAACAGTGTAGAGTAGAATATAACAATGTAGAGTAGAATATAACAATGTAGAGTAGAATATAACAATGTAGAGTAGAATATAACAGTGTAGAATAGAATATAACAGAATATAACAGAACAATGTAGAATAGAATATAACAATGTAGAGTAGAATATAACAGTGTAGAGTAGAATATAACAGTGTAGAGTAGAATAGAACAGAATAACAGAACAGTGTAGAGTAGAATATAACAATGTAGAGTAGAATATAACAGTGTAGAGTAGAATATAACAATGTAGAGTAGAATATAACAATGTAGAGTAGAATATAACAGTGTAGAGTAGAATATAACAGTGTAGAGTAGAACAGAACAGTGTAGAGTAGAATAGAACAGTGTAGAATAGAATAGAACAGTGTAGAGGAGAATAGAACAGAACAGTGTAGAGTAGAATAGAACAGTGTAGAATAGAACAGAACAGTGTAGAGTAGAATAGAACAGTGTAGAATAGAATAGAACAGTGTAGAGGAGAATAGAACAGAACAGTGTAGAGTATAATAGAACAGTGTAGAATAGAATAGAACAGTGTAGAGGAGAATAGAACAGAACAGTGTAGAGGAGAATAGAACAGAACAGTGTAGAGTAGAATAGAACAGTATAGAATAGAATAGAACAGTGTAGAGGAGAATAGAACAGAACAGTGTAGAGTAGAATAGAACAGTGTAGAATAGAATAGAACAGTGTAGAGGAGAATAGAACAGAACAGAACAGTGTTGAATATAACAGAATAGAACAGTGTAGAGTAGAATAGAACAGTGTAGAATAGAATAGAACAGTGTAGAGTAGAATAGAACAGAACAGAACAGTGTAGAGTAGAATAGAACAGTGTAGAATAGAATAGAACAGTGTAGAGTAGAATAGAACAGAATAGAACAGTGTAGAGTAGAATAGAACACTGTAGAGTAGAATAGAACAGAACACTGTAGAGTAGAACAGAACAGTGTAGAGTAGAATAGAACAGAACAGAACAGAAGTGTAGAGTAGAATATAACAGAATAGAACAGTGTAGAGTAGAATATAACAGAACAGTGTAGAGTAGAACAGAACAGTGTAGAGTAGAATAGAACAGAATAGAACAGTGTAGAGTAGAATAGAACAGAACAGTGTAGAGTAGAACAGAACAGTGTAGAGTAGAATAGAACAGAATAGAACAGTGTAGAGTAGAATAGAACAGAAGAAAACAGTGTAGAGTAGAGTAGAATAGAACAGAAGAAAACAGAACAGTGTAGAGTAGAATAGAACAGAACAGTGTAGAATAGAATAGAACATAATAGAACCGTGTAGAGTAGAATAGAACAGAACAGTGTAGAGTAGAATAGAACAGAATAGAACAGTGTAGAGTAGAATAGAACAGAACAGTGTAGAATAGAATAGAACATAATAGAACCGTGTAGAGTAGAATAGAACAGAACAGTGTAGAGTAGAATAGAACAGAATAAAACAGTGTAGAGTAGAATAGAACAGAACATAGTAGAGTAGAATAGAACAGAATAGAACAGTGCAGAGTAGAATAGAATAGAACAAAACATTGTAGAGTAGAGTAGAATAGAACAGAACAGTGTAGAGTAGAATAGAACAGAACAGTGTAGAGTAGAACAGAACAGTGTAGAGTAGAATATAACAGAATAGAACAGTGTAGAGTAGAATAGAACAGAATAGAACAGTGTAGAGTAGAATAGAACAGAACAGTGTAGAGTAGAACAGAACAGTGTAGAGTAAAATATAACATAATAGAACAGTGTAGAGTAGAATATAACAGAATAGAACAGTGTAGAGTAGAATAGAACAGTGTAGAGTAGAATAGAACAATGTAGAGTAGAATATAACAATGTAGAGTAGAATATAACAATGTAGAGTAGAATATAACAATGTAGAGTAGAATATAACAGTGTAGAGTAGAATAGAACAGTGTAGAGTAGAATAGAACAGTGTAGAGTAGAATATAACAAAATAGAACAGTGTAGAGTAGAATAGAACAGTGTAGAGTAGAATATAACAATGTAGAGTAGAATATAACAATGTAGAGTAGAATATAACAATGTAGAGTAGAATATAACAATGTAGAGTAGAATATAACAGTGTAGAGTAGAATAGAACAGTGTAGAATAGAATAGAACAGTGTAGAGTAGAATAGAACAGTGTAGAGTAGAATAGAACAGTGTAGAGTAGAATAGAACAGTATAGAATAGAACAGTGTAGAGTAGAATATAACAGTATAGAATAGAACAGTGTAGAGTAGAATAGAACAGTATAGAATAGAACAGTGTAGAATAGAATATAACAGTGTAGAGTAGAATATAACAGTATAGAATATAACAATGTAGAGTAGAATATAACAGTGTAGAGTAGAATATAACAGTGTAGAATAGAACAGTGTAGAGTAGAATACAACAGTGTAGAGTAGAATAGAACCGTATAGAATAGAACAGTGTAGAATAGAACAGTATAGAATATAACAATGTAGAGTAGAATATAACAGTGTAGAGTAGAATATAACAGTATAGAATATAACAATGTAGAGTAGAATATAACAGTGTAGAGTAGAATATAACAGTGTAGAATAGAACAGAACAGTGTAGAGTAGAATATAACAGTGTAGAGTAGAATAGAACAGAACAGAATAGAACAGTGTAGAGTAGAATATAACAGTGTAGAGTAGAATATAACAGTGTAGAGTAGAATATAACAATGTAGAGTAGAAATAACAGTGTAGAGTAGAATATAACAGTGTAGAGTAGAATATAACAGTGTAGAGTAGAATATAACAGTGTAGAGTAGAATATAACAGTGTAGAGTAGAATATAACAGTGTAGAGTAGAATATAACAATGTAGAGTAGAATATAACAATGTAGAGTAGAATATAACAGTGTAGAATAGAATAGAACAGTGTAGAATAGAATATAACAGTGTAGAGTAGAATAGAACAGTGTAGAGTAGAATAGAACAGTATAGAATAGAACAGTGTAGAGTAGAATACAACAGTGTAGAGTAGAATACAACAGAATAGAATAGAACAGTGTAGAGTAGAATATAACAGTGTAGAGTAGAATAGAACAGTGTAGAGTAGAATACAACAGAATAGAATAGAACAGTGTAGAGTAGAATACAACAGAATAGAATAGAACAGTGTAGAGTAGAATACAACAGAATAGAATAGAACAGTGTAGAGTAGAATAGAACAGAATAGAATAGAACAGTGTAGAGTAGAATAGAACAGTATAGAATAGAACAGTGTAGAGTAGAATAGAACAATGTAGAGTAGAATAGAACAGTGTAGAGTAGAATACAACAGTGTAGAGTAGAATAGAACAGTGTAGAGTAGAATAGAACAGTGTAGAGTAGAATAGAACCGTATAGAATAGAACAGTGTAGAGTAGAATAGAACAGTGTAGAGTAGAATATAACAATGTAGAGTAGAATAGAACAGAATAGAACAGTGTAGAGTAGAATAGAACAGAAGAAAACAGTGTAGAGTAGAGTAGAATAGAACAGAAGAAAACAGAACAGTGTAGAGTAGAATAGAACAGAACAGTGTAGAATAGAATAGAACATAATAGAACCGTGTAGAGTAGAATAGAACAGAACAGTGTAGAGTAGAATAGAACAGAATAGAACAGTGTAGAGTAGAATAGAACAGAACAGTGTAGAATAGAATAGAACATAATAGAACCGTGTAGAGTAGAATAGAACAGAACAGTGTAGAGTAGAATAGAACAGAATAAAACAGTGTAGAGTAGAATAGAACAGAACATAGTAGAGTAGAATAGAACAGAATAGAACAGTGCAGAGTAGAATAGAATAGAACAAAACATTGTAGAGTAGAGTAGAATAGAACAGAACAGTGTAGAGTAGAATAGAACAGAACAGTGTAGAGTAGAACAGAACAGTGTAGAGTAGAATATAACAGAATAGAACAGTGTAGAGTAGAATAGAACAGAATAGAACAGTGTAGAGTAGAATAGAACAGAACAGTGTAGAGTAGAACAGAACAGTGTAGAGTAAAATATAACATAATAGAACAGTGTAGAGTAGAATATAACAGAATAGAACAGTGTAGAGTAGAATAGAACAGTGTAGAGTAGAATAGAACAATGTAGAGTAGAATATAACAATGTAGAGTAGAATATAACAATGTAGAGTAGAATATAACAATGTAGAGTAGAATATAACAGTGTAGAGTAGAATAGAACAGTGTAGAGTAGAATAGAACAGTGTAGAGTAGAATATAACAGAATAGAACAGTGTAGAGTAGAATAGAACAGTGTAGAGTAGAATATAACAATGTAGAGTAGAATATAACAATGTAGAGTAGAATATAACAATGTAGAGTAGAATATAACAATGTAGAGTAGAATATAACAGTGTAGAGTAGAATAGAACAGTGTAGAATAGAATAGAACAGTGTAGAGTAGAATAGAACAGTGTAGAGTAGAATAGAACAGTGTAGAGTAGAATAGAACAGTATAGAATAGAACAGTGTAGAGTAGAATATAACAGTATAGAATAGAACAGTGTAGAGTAGAATAGAACAGTATAGAATAGAACAGTGTAGAATAGAATATAACAGTGTAGAGTAGAATATAACAGTATAGAATATAACACTGTAGAGTAGAATATAACAGTGTAGAGTAGAATATAACAGTGTAGAATAGAACAGTGTAGAGTAGAATACAACAGTGTAGAGTAGAATAGAACCGTATAGAATAGAACAGTGTAGAATAGAACAGTATAGAATATAACAATGTAGAGTAGAATATAACAGTGTAGAGTAGAATATAACAGTATAGAATATAACAATGTAGAGTAGAATATAACAGTGTAGAGTAGAATATAACAGTGTAGAATAGAACAGAACAGTGTAGAGTAGAATATAACAGTGTAGAGTAGAATAGAACAGAACAGAATAGAACAGTGTAGAGTAGAATATAACAGTGTAGAGTAGAATATAACAGTGTAGAGTAGAATATAACAATGTAGAGTAGAATATAACAGTGTAGAGTAGAATATAACAGTGTAGAGTAGAATATAACAGTGTAGAGTAGAATATAACAGTGTAGAGTAGAATATAACAGTGTAGAGTAGAATATAACAGTGTAGAGTAGAATATAACAATGTAGAGTAGAATATAACAATGTAGAGTAGAATATAACAGTGTAGAGTAGAATATAACAGTGTAGAGTAGAATATAACAGTGTAGAATAGAATAGAACAGTGTAGAATAGAATATAACAGTGTAGAGTAGAATAGAACAGTGTAGAGTAGAATAGAACAGTATAGAATAGAACAGTGTAGAGTAGAATAGAACCGTATAGAATAGAACAGTGTAGAATAGAACAGTATAGAATATAACAATGTAGAGTAGAATATAACAGTGTAGAGTAGAATAGAACAGTATAGAATATAACAATGTAGAGTAGAATATAACAGTGTAGAGTAGAATATAACAGTGTAGAGTAGAATATAACAGTGTAGAATAGAACAGAACAGTGTAGAATAGAACAGAACAGTGTAGAGTAGAATAGAACAGTATAGAATAGAACAGTGTAGAGTAGAATATAACAGTATAGAATAGAACAGTGTAGAGTAGAATACAACAGTGTAGAGTAGAATAGAACCGTATAGAATAGAACAGTGTAGAGTAGAATAGAACAGTGTAGAGTAGAATATAACAGTATAGAATAGAATATAACAGTGGAGTAGAATAGAACAGTATAGAATATAACAGTGTAGAGTAGAATATAACAATGTAGAGTAGAATATAACAATGTAGAGTAGAATAGAACAGTGTAGAGTAGAATACAACAGAATAGAATAGAACAGTGTAGAGTAGAATACAACAGAATAGAATAGAACAGTGTAGAGTAGAATAGAACATTATAGAACAGTGTAGAGTAGAATACAACAGTGTAGAGTAGAATACAACAGAATAGAATAGAACAGTGTAGAGTAGAATATAACAGTGTAGAGTAGAATAGAACAGTGTAGAGTAGAATACAACAGAATAGAATAGAACAGTGTAGAGTAGAATACAACAGAATAGAATAGAACAGTGTAGAGTAGAATACAACAGAATAGAATAGAACAGTGTAGAGTAGAATAGAACAGAATAGAACAGTGTAGAGTAGAATAGAACAGTATAGAATAGAACAGTGTAGAGTAGAATAGAACAATGTAGAGTAGAATAGAACAGTGTAGAGTAGAATAGAACAGTGTAGAGTAGAATAGAACAATGTAGAGTAGAATAGAACAGAATAGAACAGTGTAGAGTAGAATAGAACAGAATAGAACAGTGTAGAGTAGAATAGAACAGAACAGTGTAGAGTAGAACAGAACAGTGTAGAGTAAAATATAACATAATAGAACAGTGTAGAGTAGAATATAACAGAATAGAACAGTGTAGAGTAGAATAGAACAGTGTAGAGTAGAATAGAACAATGTAGAGTAGAATATAACAATGTAGAGTAGAATATAACAATGTAGAGTAGAATATAACAATGTAGAGTAGAATATAACAGTGTAGAGTAGAATAGAACAGTGTAGAGTAGAATAGAACAGTGTAGAGTAGAATATAACAGAATAGAACAGTGTAGAGTAGAATAGAACAGTGTAGAGTAGAATATAACAATGTAGAGTAGAATATAACAATGTAGAGTAGAATATAACAATGTAGAGTAGAATATAACAATGTAGAGTAGAATATAACAGTGTAGAGTAGAATATAACAGTGTAGAGTAGAATAGAACAGTGTAGAATAGAATAGAACAGTGTAGAGTAGAATAGAACAGTGTAGAGTAGAATAGAACAGTATAGAATAGAACAGTGTAGAGTAGAATATAACAGTATAGAATAGAACAGTGTAGAGTAGAATAGAACAGTATAGAATAGAACAGTGTAGAATAGAATATAACAGTGTAGAGTAGAATATAACAGTATAGAATATAACAATGTAGAGTAGAATATAACAGTGTAGAGTAGAATATAACAGTGTAGAATAGAACAGTGTAGAGTAGAATACAACAGTGTAGAGTAGAATAGAACCGTATAGAATAGAACAGTGTAGAATAGAACAGTATAGAATATAACAATGTAGAGTAGAATATAACAGTGTAGAGTAGAATATAACAGTATAGAATATAACAATGTAGAGTAGAATATAACAGTGTAGAGTAGAATATAACAGTGTAGAATAGAACAGAACAGTGTAGAGTAGAATATAACAGTGTAGAGTAGAATAGAACAGAACAGAATAGAACAGTGTAGAGTAGAATATAACAGTGTAGAGTAGAATATAACAGTGTAGAGTAGAATATAACAATGTAGAGTAGAAATAACAGTGTAGAGTAGAATATAACAGTGTAGAGTAGAATATAACAGTGTAGAGTAGAATATAACAGTGTAGAGTAGAATATAACAGTGTAGAGTAGAATATAACAGTGTAGAGTAGAATATAACAGTGTAGAGTAGAATATAACAATGTAGAGTAGAATATAACAATGTAGAGTAGAATATAACAGTGTAGAATAGAATAGAACAGTGTAGAATAGAATATAACAGTGTAGAGTAGAATAGAACAGTGTAGAGTAGAATAGAACAGTATAGAATAGAACAGTGTAGAGTAGAATAGAACCGTATAGAATAGAACAGTGTAGAATAGAACAGTATAGAATATAACAATGTAGAGTAGAATAGAACAGTATAGAATATAACAATGTAGAGTAGAATATAACAGTGTAGAGTAGAATATAACAGTGTAGAGTAGAATATAACAGTGTAGAATAGAACAGAACAGTGTAGAATAGAACAGAACAGTGTAGAGTAGAATAGAACAGTATAGAATAGAACAGTGTAGAGTAGAATATAACAGTATAGAATAGAACAGTGTAGAGTAGAATACAACAGTGTAGAGTAGAATAGAACCGTATAGAATAGAACAGTGTAGAGTAGAACAGTGTAGAGTAGAATATAACAGTATAGAATAGAATATAACAGTGGAGTAGAATAGAACAGTATAGAATATAACAGTGTAGAGTAGAATATAACAATGTAGAGTAGAATATAACAATGTAGAGTAGAATAGAACAGTGTAGAGTAGAATACAACAGAATAGAATAGAACAGTGTAGAGTAGAATACAACAGAATAGAATAGAACAGTGTAGAGTAGAATAGAACATTATAGAACAGTGTAGAGTAGAATACAACAGTGTAGAGTAGAATACAACAGAATAGAATAGAACAGTGTAGAGTAGAATATAACAGTGTAGAGTAGAATAGAACAGTGTAGAGTAGAATACAACAGAATAGAATAGAACAGTGTAGAGTAGAATACAACAGAATAGAATAGAACAGTGTAGAGTAGAATACAACAGAATAGAATAGAACAGTGTAGAGTAGAATAGAACAGAATAGAACAGTGTAGAGTAGAATAGAACAGTATAGAATAGAACAGTGTAGAGTAGAATAGAACAATGTAGAGTAGAATAGAACAGTGTAGAGTAGAATAGAACAGTGTAGAGTAGAATAGAACAATGTAGAGTAGAATAGAACAGAATAGAACAGTGTAGAGTAGAATAGAACAGAATATAACAGTATAGAATAGAACAGTGTAGAGTAGAATAGAACAGTGTAGAGTAGAATAGAACAGAATAGAACAGTGTAGAGTAGAATAGAACAGAATATAACAGTATAGAATAGAACAGTGTAGAGTAGAATAGAACAGTGTAGAGTAGAATATAACAGTATAGAATAGAATAGAACAGTGTAGAGTAGAATATAACAGTATAGAATAGAACAGTGTAGAGTAGAATATAACAGTGTAGAGTAGAATAGAACAGTGTAGAGTAGAATAGAACAGTATAGAATAGAACAGTGTAGAGTAGAATAGAACAGTGTAGAGTAGAATAGAACAGTGTAGAGTAGAATAGAACAGTATAGAATAGAACAGTGTAGAGTAGAATAGAACAGTATAGAATAGAACAGTGTAGAGTAGAATAGAACAGTATAGAATAGAACAGTGTAGAATAGAACAGTGTAGAGTAGAATAGAACAGTATAGAATAGAACAGTGTAGAGTAGAATAGAACAGTATAGAATAGAACAGTGTAGAGTAGAATAGAACAGTGTAGAGTAGAATAGAACAGTATAGAATAGAACAGTGTAGAGTAGAATAGAACAGTATAGAATAGAACAGTGTAGAGTAGAATAGAACAGAACAGTGTAGAGTAGAATAGAACAGTGTAGAGTAGAATAGAACAGTATAGAATAGAACAGTGTAGAGTAGAATAGAACAGTATAGAATAGAACAGTGTAGAGTAGAATAGAACAGTGTAGAGTAGAATAGAACAGTATAGAATAGAACAGTGTAGAGTAGAATAGAACAGTATAGAATAGAACAGTGTAGAGTAGAATAGAACAGTATAGAATAGAACAGTGTAGAGTAGAATAGAACAGTATAGAATAGAACAGTGTAGAGTAGAATAGAACAGTATAGAATAGAACAGTGTAGAGTAGAATAGAACAGTATAGAATAGAACAGTGTAGAGTAGAATAGAACAGAATAGAACAGTGTAGAGTAGAATAGAACAGAATATAACAGTATAGAATAGAACAGTGTAGAGTAGAATAGAACAGAATAGAACAGTGTAGAGTAGAATAGAACAGAATAGAACAGTGTAGAGTAGAATAGAACAGTGTAGAGTAGAATAGAACAGTATAGAATAGAACAGTGTAGAGTAGAATAGAACAGTATAGAATAGAACAGTGTAGAGTAGAATAGAACAGTATAGAATAGAACAGTGTAGAGTAGAATAGAACAGTATAGAATAGAACAGTGTAGAGTAGAATAGAACAGTATAGAATAGAACAGTGTAGAGTAGAATAGAACAGTATAGAATAGAACAGTGTAGAGTAGAATAGAACAGTATAGAATAGAACAGTGTAGAGTAGAATAGAACAGAATAGAACAGTGTAGAGTAGAATAGAACAGAATATAACAGTATAGAATAGAACAGTGTAGAGTAGAATAGAACAGAATAGAACAGTGTAGAGTAGAATAGAACAGAATAGAACAGTGTAGAGTAGAATAGAACAGAATAGAACAGTGTAGAGTAGAATAGAACATAATAGAACAGTGTAGAGTAGAATAGAACAGAATAGAACAGTGTAGAGTAGAATAGAACAGAATATAACAGTATAGAATAGAACAGTGTAGAGTAGAATAGAACAGAATAGAACAGTGTAGAGTAGAATAGAACAGAATAGAACAGTGTAGAGTAGAATAGAACAGTGTAGAGTAGAATAGAACAGAATAGAACAGTGTAGAGTAGAATAGAACAGAATATAACAGTATAGAATAGAACAGTGTAGAGTAGAATAGAACAGTGTAGAGTAGAATATAACAGTATAGAATAGAACAGTGTAGAGTAGAATATAACAGTATAGAATAGAACAGTGTAGAGTAGAATAGAACAGTGTAGAGTAGAATATAACAGTGTAGAATAGAACAGTGTAGAGTAGAATATAACAGTGTAGAGTAGAATATAACAGTGTAGAGTAGAATATAACAGTGTAGAGTAGAATATAACAGTGTAGAGTAGAATATAACAGTGTAGAGTAGAATATAACAATGTAGAGTAGAATATAACAATGTAGAGTAGAATATAACAGTGTAGAATAGAATAGAACAGTGTAGAATAGAATATAACAGTGTAGAGTAGAATAGGACAGTGTAGAGTAGAATAGAACAGTATAGAATAGAACAGTGTAGAGTAGAATAGAACCGTATAGAATAGAACAGTGTAGAATAGAACAGTATAGAATATAACAATGTAGAGTAGAATAGAACAGTGTAGAGTAGAATAGAACAGTATAGAATATAACAATGTAGAGTAGAATATAACAGTGTAGAGTAGAATATAACAGTGTAGAGTAGAATATAACAGTGTAGAATAGAACAGAACAGTGTAGAATAGAACAGAACAGTGTAGAGTAGAATAGAACAGTATAGAATAGAACAGTGTAGAGTAGAATATAACAGTATAGAATAGAACAGTGTAGAGTAGAATACAACAGTGTAGAGTAGAATAGAACCGTATAGAATAGAACAGTGTAGAGTAGAATAGAACAGTGTAGAGTAGAATATAACAGTATAGAATAGAATATAACAGTGGAGTAGAATAGAACAGTATAGAATATAACAGTGTAGAGTAGAATATAACAATGTAGAGTAGAATATAACAATGTAGAGTAGAATAGAACAGTGTAGAGTAGAATACAACAGAATAGAATAGAACAGTGTAGAGTAGAATACAACAGAATAGAATAGAACAGTGTAGAGTAGAATAGAACATTATAGAACAGTGTAGAGTAGAATACAACAGTGTAGAGTAGAATACAACAGAATAGAATAGAACAGTGTAGAGTAGAATATAACAGTGTAGAGTAGAATAGAACAGTGTAGAGTAGAATACAACAGAATAGAATAGAACAGTGTAGAGTAGAATACAACAGAATAGAATAGAACAGTGTAGAGTAGAATACAACAGAATAGAATAGAACAGTGTAGAGTAGAATAGAACAGAATAGAATAGAACAGTGTAGAGTAGAATAGAACAGTATAGAATAGAACAGTGTAGAGTAGAATAGAACAATGTAGAGTAGAATAGAACAGTGTAGAGTAGAATACAACAGTGTAGAGTAGAATAGAACAGTGTAGAGTAGAATAGAACAGTGTAGAGTAGAATAGAACCGTATAGAATAGAACAGTGTAGAGTAGAATAGAACAGTGTAGAGTAGAATATAACAATGTAGAGTAGAATAGAACAGAATAGAACAGTGTAGAGTAGAATAGAACAGAATATAACAGTATAGAATAGAACAGTGTAGAGTAGAATAGAACAGTGTAGAGTAGAATAGAACAGAATAGAACAGTGTAGAGTAGAATAGAACAGAATATAACAGTATAGAATAGAACAGTGTAGAGTAGAATAGAACAGTGTAGAGTAGAATATAACAGTATAGAATAGAATAGAACAGTGTAGAGTAGAATATAACAGTATAGAATAGAACAGTGTAGAGTAGAATATAACAGTGTAGAGTAGAATAGAACCGTATAGAATAGAACAGTGTAGAGTAGAATAGAACAGTATAGAATAGAACAGTGTAGAGTAGAATACAACAGAATAGAATAGAACAGTGTAGAGTAGAATAGAACAGTATAGAATAGAATATAACAATGTAGAGTAGAATAGAACAGTGTAGAGTAGAATACAACAGTATAGAATAGAACAGTGTAGAGTAGAATATAACAGTGTAGAGTAGAATATAACAGTGTAGAGTAGAATAGAACAGTGTAGAGTAGAATAGAACAGTGTAGAGTAGAATAGAACAGTGTAGAGTAGAATAGAACAGTATAGAGTAGAATAGAACAGTGTAGAGTAGAATAGAACAGTATAGAATAGAACAGTGTAGAGTAGAATACAACAGAATAGAATAGAACAGTGTAGAGTAGAATAGAACAGTATAGAATAGAACAGTGTAGAGTAGAATAGAACAGTGTAGAGTAGAATAGAACAGTGTAGAGTAGAATAGAACAGTATAGAATAGAACAGTGTAGAGTAGAATAGAACAGTATAGAATAGAACAGTGTAGAGTAGAATAGAACAGTATAGAATAGAACAGTGTAGAGTAGAATAGAACATAATAGAACAGTGTAGAGTAGAATAGAACAGAATAGAACAGTGTAGAGTAGAATAGAACAGAATATAACAGTATAGAATAGAACAGTGTAGAGTAGAATAGAACAGAATAGAACAGTGTAGAGTAGAATAGAACAGAATAGAACAGTGTAGAGTAGAATAGAACAGAATAGAACAGTGTAGAGTAGAATAGAACAGAATAGAACAGTGTAGAGTAGAATAGAACAGAATAGAACAGTGTAGAGTAGAATAGAACAGAATATAACAGTATAGAATAGAACAGTGTAGAGTAGAATAGAACAGTGTAGAGTAGAATATAACAGTATAGAATAGAACAGTGTAGAGTAGAATATAACAGTATAGAATAGAACAGTGTAGAGTAGAATAGAACAGTGTAGAGTAGAATATAACAGTGTAGAATAGAACAGTGTAGAGTAGAATATAACAGTGTAGAGTAGAATATAACAGTGTAGAGTAGAATATAACAGTGTAGAGTAGAATATAACAGTGTAGAGTAGAATATAACAGTGTAGAGTAGAATATAACAATGTAGAGTAGAATATAACAATGTAGAGTAGAATATAACAGTGTAGAATAGAATAGAACAGTGTAGAATAGAATATAACAGTGTAGAGTAGAATAGAACAGTGTAGAGTAGAATAGAACAGTATAGAATAGAACAGTGTAGAGTAGAATAGAACCGTATAGAATAGAACAGTGTAGAATAGAACAGTATAGAATATAACAATGTAGAGTAGAATATAACAGTGTAGAGTAGAATAGAACAGTATAGAATATAACAATGTAGAGTAGAATATAACAGTGTAGAGTAGAATATAACAGTGTAGAGTAGAATATAACAGTGTAGAATAGAACAGAACAGTGTAGAATAGAACAGAACAGTGTAGAGTAGAATAGAACAGTATAGAATAGAACAGTGTAGAGTAGAATATAACAGTATAGAATAGAACAGTGTAGAGTAGAATACAACAGTGTAGAGTAGAATAGAACCGTATAGAATAGAACAGTGTAGAGTAGAATAGAACAGTGTAGAGTAGAATATAACAGTATAGAATAGAATATAACAGTGGAGTAGAATAGAACAGTATAGAATATAACAGTGTAGAGTAGAATATAACAATGTAGAGTAGAATATAACAATGTAGAGTAGAATAGAACAGTGTAGAGTAGAATACAACAGAATAGAATAGAACAGTGTAGAGTAGAATACAACAGAATAGAATAGAACAGTGTAGAGTAGAATAGAACATTATAGAACAGTGTAGAGTAGAATACAACAGTGTAGAGTAGAATACAACAGAATAGAATAGAACAGTGTAGAGTAGAATATAACAGTGTAGAGTAGAATAGAACAGTGTAGAGTAGAATACAACAGAATAGAATAGAACAGTGTAGAGTAGAATACAACAGAATAGAATAGAACAGTGTAGAGTAGAATACAACAGAATAGAATAGAACAGTGTAGAGTAGAATAGAACAGAATAGAATAGAACAGTGTAGAGTAGAATAGAACAGTATAGAATAGAACAGTGTAGAGTAGAATAGAACAATGTAGAGTAGAATAGAACAGTGTAGAGTAGAATACAACAGTGTAGAGTAGAATAGAACAGTGTAGAGTAGAATAGAACAGTGTAGAGTAGAATAGAACCGTATAGAATAGAACAGTGTAGAGTAGAATAGAACAGTGTAGAGTAGAATATAACAATGTAGAGTAGAATAGAACAGAATAGAACAGTGTAGAGTAGAATAGAACAGAATATAACAGTATAGAATAGAACAGTGTAGAGTAGAATAGAACAGTGTAGAGTAGAATAGAACAGAATAGAACAGTGTAGAGTAGAATAGAACAGAATATAACAGTATAGAATAGAACAGTGTAGAGTAGAATAGAACAGTGTAGAGTAGAATATAACAGTATAGAATAGAATAGAACAGTGTAGAGTAGAATATAACAGTATAGAATAGAACAGTGTAGAGTAGAATATAACAGTGTAGAGTAGAATAGAACCGTATAGAATAGAACAGTGTAGAGTAGAATAGAACAGTATAGAATAGAACAGTGTAGAGTAGAATACAACAGAATAGAATAGAACAGTGTAGAGTAGAATAGAACAGTATAGAATAGAATATAACAATGTAGAGTAGAATAGAACAGTGTAGAGTAGAATACAACAGTATAGAATAGAACAGTGTAGAGTAGAATATAACAGTGTAGAGTAGAATAGAACAGTGTAGAGTAGAATAGAACAGTGTAGAGTAGAATAGAACAGTGTAGAGTAGAATAGAACAGTATAGAGTAGAATAGAACAGTGTAGAGTAGAATAGAACAGTATAGAATAGAACAGTGTAGAGTAGAATACAACAGAATAGAATAGAACAGTGTAGAGTAGAATAGAACAGTATAGAATAGAACAGTGTAGAGTAGAATAGAACAGTGTAGAGTAGAATAGAACAGTATAGAATAGAACAGTGTAGAGTAGAATAGAACAGTATAGAATAGAACAGTGTAGAGTAGAATAGAACAGTATAGAATAGAACAGTGTAGAGTAGAATAGAACAGTATAGAATAGAACAGTGTAGAGTAGAATAGAACAGTATAGAATAGAACGGTGTAGAGTAGAATAGAACAGTGTAGAGTAGAATAGAACAGTATAGAATAGAACAGTGTAGAGTAGAATAGAACAGTGTAGAGTAGAATAGAACAGTGTAGAGTAGAATATAACAGTGTAGAGTAGAATATAACAGTGTAGAGTAGAATATAACAATGTAGAGTAGAATAGAACAGAACAGAATAGAACAGTGTAGAGTAGAATATAACAGTGTAGAGTAGAATATAACAGTGTAGAGTAGAATATAACAATGTAGAGTAGAATATAACAGTGTAGAGTAGAATATAACAGTGTAGAGTAGAATATAACAGTGTAGAGTAGAATATAACAGTGTAGAGTAGAATATAACAGTGTAGAGTAGAATATAACAGTGTAGAGTAGAATATAACAATGTAGAGTAGAATATAACAATGTAGAGTAGAATATAACAGTGTAGAGTAGAATATAACAGTGTAGAGTAGAATATAACAGTGTAGAATAGAATAGAACAGTGTAGAATAGAATATAACAGTGTAGAGTAGAATAGAACAGTGTAGAGTAGAATAGAACAGTATAGAATAGAACAGTGTAGAGTAGAATAGAACCGTATAGAATAGAACAGTGTAGAATAGAACAGTATAGAATATAACAATGTAGAGTAGAATATAACAGTGTAGAGTAGAATAGAACAGTATAGAATATAACAATGTAGAGTAGAATATAACAGTGTAGAGTAGAATATAACAGTGTAGAGTAGAATATAACAGTGTAGAATAGAACAGAACAGTGTAGAATAGAACAGAACAGTGTAGAGTAGAATAGAACAGTATAGAATAGAACAGTGTAGAGTAGAATATAACAGTATAGAATAGAACAGTGTAGAGTAGAATACAACAGTGTAGAGTAGAATAGAACCGTATAGAATAGAACAGTGTAGAGTAGAATAGAACAGTGTAGAGTAGAATATAACAGTATAGAATAGAATATAACAGTGGAGTAGAATAGAACAGTATAGAATATAACAGTGTAGAGTAGAATATAACAATGTAGAGTAGAATATAACAATGTAGAGTAGAATAGAACAGTGTAGAGTAGAATACAACAGAATAGAATAGAACAGTGTAGAGTAGAATACAACAGAATAGAATAGAACAGTGTAGAGTAGAATAGAACATTATAGAACAGTGTAGAGTAGAATACAACAGTGTAGAGTAGAATACAACAGAATAGAATAGAACAGTGTAGAGAAGAGTGTAGAGTAGAATATAACAGTGTAGAGTAGAATAGAACAGTGTAGAGTAGAATACAACAGAATATAACAGAACAGTGTAGAGTAGAACAGAACAGTGTAGAGTAGAATAGAACAGAATAGAACAGTGTAGAGTAGAATAGAACAGAACAGTGTAGAGTAGAACAGAACAGTGTAGAGTAGAATAGAACAGAATAGAACAGTGTAGAGTAGAATAGAACAGAAGAAAACAGTGTAGAGTAGAGTAGAATAGAACAGAAGAAAACAGAACAGTGTAGAGTAGAATAGAACAGAACAGTGTAGAATAGAATAGAACATAATAGAACCGTGTAGAGTAGAATAGAACAGAACAGTGTAGAGTAGAATAGAACAGAATAGAACAGTGTAGAGTAGAATAGAACAGAACAGTGTAGAATAGATTAGAACATAATAGAACCGTGTAGAGTAGAATAGAACAGAACAGTGTAGAGTAGAATAGAACAGAATAAAACAGTGTAGAGTAGAATAGAACAGAACAGAGTAGAGTAGAATAGAACAGAATAGAACAGTGCAGAGTAGAATAGAACAGAACAAAACATTGTAGAGTAGAGTAGAATAGAACAGAACAGTGTAGAGTAGAATAGAACAGAACAGTGTCGAGTAGAATAGAACAGAACAGTGTAGAGTAGAATATAACAGTGTAGAGTAGAACAGAACAGTGTAGAGTAGAACAGAACAGTGTAGAGTAGAATATAACAGAATAGAACAGTGTAGAGTAGAATAGAACAGAATAGAACAGTGTAGAGTAGAATAGAACAGAACAGTGTAGAGTAGAACAGAACAGTGTAGAGTAAAATATAACATAATAGAACAGTGTAGAGTAGAATATAACAGAATAGAACAGTGTAGAGTAGAATAGAACAGTGTAGAGTAGAATAGAACAATGTAGAGTAGAATATAACAATGTAGAGTAGAATATAACAATGTAGAGTAGAATATAACAATGTAGAGTAGAATATAACAGTGTAGAGTAGAATAGAACAGTGTAGAGTAGAATAGAACAGTGTAGAGTAGAATATAACAGAATAGAACAGTGTAGAGTAGAATAGAACAGTGTAGAGTAGAATATAACAATGTAGAGTAGAATATAACAATGTAGAGTAGAATATAACAATGTAGAGTAGAATATAACAATGTATAACAACAGTGTAGAGTAGAATATAACAGTGTAGAGTAGAATAGAACAGTGTAGAATAGAATAGAACAGTGTAGAGTAGAATAGAACAGTGTAGAGTAGAATAGAACAGTGTAGAGTAGAATAGAACAGTATAGAATAGAACAGTGTAGAGTAGAATATAACAGTATAGAATAGAACAGTGTAGAGTAGAATAGAACAGTATAGAATAGAACAGTGTAGAATAGAATATAACAGTGTAGAGTAGAATATAACAGTATAGAATATAACAATGTAGAGTAGAATATAACAGTGTAGAGTAGAATATAACAGTGTAGAATAGAACAGTGTAGAGTAGAATACAACAGTGTAGAGTAGAATAGAACCGTATAGAATAGAACAGTGTAGAATAGAACAGTGTAGAATAGAACAGTATAGAATATAACAATGTAGAGTAGAATATAACAGTGTAGAGTAGAATATAACAGTATAGAATATAACAATGTAGAGTAGAATATAACAGTGTAGAGTAGAATATAACAGTGTAGAATAGAACAGAACAGTGTAGAGTAGAATATAACAGTGTAGAGTAGAATAGAACAGAACAGAATAGAACAGTGTAGAGTAGAATATAACAGTGTAGAGTAGAATATAACAGTGTAGAGTAGAATATAACAATGTAGAGTAGAAATAACAGTGTAGAGTAGAATATAACAGTGTAGAGTAGAATATAACAGTGTAGAGTAGAATATAACAGTGTAGAGTAGAATATAACAGTGTAGAGTAGAATATAACAGTGTAGAGTAGAATATAACAATGTAGAGTAGAATATAACAATGTAGAGTAGAATATAACAGTGTAGAATAGAATAGAACAGTGTAGAATAGAATATAACAGTGTAGAGTAGAATAGAACAGTGTAGAGTAGAATAGAACAGTATAGAATAGAACAGTGTAGAGTAGAATAGAACCGTATAGAATAGAACAGTGTAGAATAGAACAGTATAGAATATAACAATGTAGAGTAGAATATAACAGTGTAGAGTAGAATAGAACAGTATAGAATATAACAATGTAGAGTAGAATATAACAGTGTAGAGTAGAATATAACAGTGTAGAGTAGAATATAACAGTGTAGAATAGAACAGAACAGTGTAGAATAGAACAGAACAGTGTAGAGTAGAATAGAACAGTATAGAATAGAACAGTGTAGAGTAGAATATAACAGTATAGAATAGAACAGTGTAGAGTAGAATACAACAGTGTAGAGTAGAATAGAACCGTATAGAATAGAACAGTGTAGAGTAGAACAGTGTAGAGTAGAATATAACAGTATAGAATAGAATATAACAGTGGAGTAGAATAGAACAGTATAGAATATAACAGTGTAGAGTAGAATATAACAATGTAGAGTAGAATATAACAATGTAGAGTAGAATAGAACAGTGTAGAGTAGAATACAACAGAATAGAATAGAACAGTGTAGAGTAGAATACAACAGAATAGAATAGAACAGTGTAGAGTAGAATAGAACATTATAGAACAGTGTAGAGTAGAATACAACAGTGTAGAGTAGAATACAACAGAATAGAATAGAACAGTGTAGAGTAGAATATAACAGTGTAGAGTAGAATAGAACAGTGTAGAGTAGAATACAACAGAATAGAATAGAACAGTGTAGAGTAGAATACAACAGAATAGAATAGAACAGTGTAGAGTAGAATACAACAGAATAGAATAGAACAGTGTAGAGTAGAATAGAACAGAATAGAATAGAACAGTGTAGAGTAGAATAGAACAGTATAGAATAGAACAGTGTAGAGTAGAATAGAACAATGTAGAGTAGAATAGAACAGTGTAGAGTAGAATACAACAGTGTAGAGTAGAATAGAACAGTGTAGAGTAGAATAGAACAGTGTAGAGTAGAATAGAACCGTATAGAATAGAACAGTGTAGAGTAGAATAGAACAGTGTAGAGTAGAATATAACAATGTAGAGTAGAATAGAACAGAATAGAACAGTGTAGAGTAGAATAGAACAGAATATAACAGTATAGAATAGAACAGTGTAGAGTAGAATAGAACAGTGTAGAGTAGAATAGAACAGAATAGAACAGTGTAGAGTAGAATAGAACAGAATATAACAGTATAGAATAGAACAGTGTAGAGTAGAATAGAACAGTGTAGAGTAGAATATAACAGTATAGAATAGAATAGAACAGTGTAGAGTAGAATATAACAGTATAGAATAGAACAGTGTAGAGTAGAATATAACAGTGTAGAGTAGAATAGAACCGTATAGAATAGAACAGTGTAGAGTAGAATAGAACAGTATAGAATAGAACAGTGTAGAGTAGAATACAACAGAATAGAATAGAACAGTGTAGAGTAGAATAGAACAGTATAGAATAGAATATAACAATGTAGAGTAGAATAGAACAGTGTAGAGTAGAATACAACAGTATAGAATAGAACAGTGTAGAGTAGAATATAACAGTGTAGAGTAGAATAGAACAGTGTAGAGTAGAATAGAACAGTGTAGAGTAGAATAGAACAGTGTAGAGTAGAATAGAACAGTATAGAGTAGAATAGAACAGTGTAGAGTAGAATAGAACAGTATAGAATAGAACAGTGTAGAGTAGAATACAACAGAATAGAATAGAACAGTGTAGAGTAGAATAGAACAGTATAGAATAGAACAGTGTAGAGTAGAATAGAACAGTGTAGAGTAGAATAGAACAGTATAGAATAGAACAGTGTAGAGTAGAATAGAACAGTATAGAATAGAACAGTGTAGAGTAGAATAGAACAGTATAGAATAGAACAGTGTAGAGTAGAATAGAACAGTATAGAATAGAACAGTGTAGAGTAGAATAGAACAGTATAGAATAGAACGGTGTAGAGTAGAATAGAACAGTGTAGAGTAGAATAGAACAGTATAGAATAGAACAGTGTAGAGTAGAATAGAACAGTGTAGAGTAGAATAGAACAGTGTAGAGTAGAATATAACAGTGTAGAGTAGAATATAACAGTGTAGAGTAGAATATAACAGAATAGAATAGAACAGTGTAGAGTAGAATAGAACAGAATAGAATAGAACAGTGTAGAGTAGAATAGAACAGTGTAGAGTAGAATACAACAGAATAGAATAGAACAGTGTAGAGTAGAATACAACAGAATAGAATAGAACAGTGTAGAGTAGAATACAACAGAATAGAATAGAACAGTGTAGAGTAGAATAGAACAGAATAGAATAGAACAGTGTAGAGTAGAATAGAACAGTATAGAATAGAACAGTGTAGAGTAGAATAGAACAATGTAGAGTAGAATAGAACAGTGTAGAGTAGAATACAACAGTGTAGAGTAGAATAGAACAGTGTAGAGTAGAATAGAACAGTGTAGAGTAGAATAGAACCGTATAGAATAGAACAGTGTAGAGTAGAATAGAACAGTGTAGAGTAGAATATAACAATGTAGAGTAGAATAGAACAGAATAGAACAGTGTAGAGTAGAATAGAACAGAATATAACAGTATAGAATAGAACAGTGTAGAGTAGAATAGAACAGTGTAGAGTAGAATAGAACAGAATAGAACAGTGTAGAGTAGAATAGAACAGAATATAACAGTATAGAATAGAACAGTGTAGAGTAGAATAGAACAGTGTAGAGTAGAATATAACAGTATAGAATAGAATAGAACAGTGTAGAGTAGAATATAACAGTATAGAATAGAACAGTGTAGAGTAGAATATAACAGTGTAGAGTAGAATAGAACCGTATAGAATAGAACAGTGTAGAGTAGAATAGAACAGTATAGAATAGAACAGTGTAGAGTAGAATACAACAGAATAGAATAGAACAGTGTAGAGTAGAATAGAACAGTATAGAATAGAATATAACAATGTAGAGTAGAATAGAACAGTGTAGAGTAGAATACAACAGTATAGAATAGAACAGTGTAGAGTAGAATATAACAGTGTAGAGTAGAATAGAACAGTGTAGAGTAGAATAGAACAGTGTAGAGTAGAATAGAACAGTGTAGAGTAGAATAGAACAGTATAGAGTAGAATAGAACAGTGTAGAGTAGAATAGAACAGTATAGAATAGAACAGTGTAGAGTAGAATACAACAGAATAGAATAGAACAGTGTAGAGTAGAATAGAACAGTATAGAATAGAACAGTGTAGAGTAGAATAGAACAGTGTAGAGTAGAATAGAACAGTATAGAATAGAACAGTGTAGAGTAGAATAGAACAGTATAGAATAGAACAGTGTAGAGTAGAATAGAACAGTATAGAATAGAACAGTGTAGAGTAGAATAGAACAGTATAGAATAGAACAGTGTAGAGTAGAATAGAACAGTATAGAATAGAACGGTGTAGAGTAGAATAGAACAGTGTAGAGTAGAATAGAACAGTATAGAATAGAACAGTGTAGAGTAGAATAGAACAGTGTAGAGTAGAATAGAACAGTGTAGAGTAGAATAGAACAGTGTAGAGTAGAATATAACAGTGTAGAGTAGAATATAACAATGTAGAGTAGAATAGAACAGAACAGAATAGAACAGTGTAGAGTAGAATATAACAGTGTAGAGTAGAATATAACAGTGTAGAGTAGAATATAACAGTGTAGAGTAGAATATAACAGTGTAGAGTAGAATATAACAGTGTAGAGTAGAATATAACAGTGTAGAGTAGAATATAACAGTGTAGAGTAGAATATAACAGTGTAGAGTAGAATATAACAGTGTAGAGTAGAATATAACAATGTAGAGTAGAATATAACAATGTAGAGTAGAATATAACAGTGTAGAGTAGAATATAACAGTGTAGAGTAGAATATAACAGTGTAGAATAGAATAGAACAGTGTAGAATAGAATATAACAGTGTAGAGTAGAATAGAACAGTGTAGAGTAGAATAGAACAGTATAGAATAGAACAGTGTAGAGTAGAATAGAACCGTATAGAATAGAACAGTGTAGAATAGAACAGTATAGAATATAACAATGTAGAGTAGAATATAACAGTGTAGAGTAGAATAGAACAGTATAGAATATAACAATGTAGAGTAGAATATAACAGTGTAGAGTAGAATATAACAGTGTAGAGTAGAATATAACAGTGTAGAATAGAACAGAACAGTGTAGAATAGAACAGAACAGTGTAGAGTAGAATAGAACAGTATAGAATAGAACAGTGTAGAGTAGAATATAACAGTATAGAATAGAACAGTGTAGAGTAGAATACAACAGTGTAGAGTAGAATAGAACCGTATAGAATAGAACAGTGTAGAGTAGAATAGAACAGTGTAGAGTAGAATATAACAGTATAGAATAGAATATAACAGTGGAGTAGAATAGAACAGTATAGAATATAACAGTGTAGAGTAGAATATAACAATGTAGAGTAGAATATAACAATGTAGAGTAGAATAGAACAGTGTAGAGTAGAATACAACAGAATAGAATAGAACAGTGTAGAGTAGAATACAACAGAATAGAATAGAACAGTGTAGAGTAGAATAGAACATTATAGAACAGTGTAGAGTAGAATACAACAGTGTAGAGTAGAATACAACAGAATAGAATAGAACAGTGTAGAGAAGAGTGTAGAGTAGAATATAACAGTGTAGAGTAGAATAGAACAGTGTAGAGTAGAATACAACAGAATAGAATAGAACAGTGTAGAGTAGAATATAACAGAACAGTGTAGAGTAGAACAGAACAGTGTAGAGTAGAATAGAACAGAATAGAACAGTGTAGAGTAGAATAGAACAGAACAGTGTAGAGTAGAACAGAACAGTGTAGAGTAGAATAGAACAGAATAGAACAGTGTAGAGTAGAATAGAACAGAAGAAAACAGTGTAGAGTAGAGTAGAATAGAACAGAAGAAAAACAGAACAGTGTAGAGTAGAATAGAACAGAACAGTGTAGAATAGAATAGAACATAATAGAACCGTGTAGAGTAGAATAGAACAGAACAGTGTAGAGTAGAATAGAACAGAATAGAACAGTGTAGAGTAGAATAGAACAGAACAGTGTAGAATAGATTAGAACATAATAGAACCGTGTAGAGTAGAATAGAACAGAACAGTGTAGAGTAGAATAGAACAGAATAAAACAGTGTAGAGTAGAATAGAACAGAACAGAGTAGAGTAGAATAGAACAGAATAGAACAGTGCAGAGTAGAATAGAACAGAACAAAACATTGTAGAGTAGAGTAGAATAGAACAGAACAGTGTAGAGTAGAATAGAACAGAACAGTGTCGAGTAGAATAGAACAGAACAGTGTAGAGTAGAATATAACAGTGTAGAGTAGAACAGAACAGTGTAGAGTAGAACAGAACAGTGTAGAGTAGAATATAACAGAATAGAACAGTGTAGAGTAGAATAGAACAGAATAGAACAGTGTAGAGTAGAATAGAACAGAACAGTGTAGAGTAGAACAGAACAGTGTAGAGTAAAATATAACATAATAGAACAGTGTAGAGTAGAATATAACAGAATAGAACAGTGTAGAGTAGAATAGAACAGTGTAGAGTAGAATAGAACAATGTAGAGTAGAATATAACAATGTAGAGTAGAATATAACAATGTAGAGTAGAATATAACAATGTAGAGTAGAATATAACAGTGTAGAGTAGAATAGAACAGTGTAGAGTAGAATAGAACAGTGTAGAGTAGAATATAACAGAATAGAACAGTGTAGAGTAGAATAGAACAGTGTAGAGTAGAATATAACAATGTAATAGAATATAACAATGTAGAGTAGAATATAACAATGTAGAGTAGAATATAACAGTGTAGAATAGAACAGAACAGTGTAGAGTAGAATATAACAGTGTAGAGTAGAATAGAACAGTGTAGAATAGAATAGAACAGTGTAGAGTAGAATAGAACAGTGTAGAGTAGAATAGAACAGTGTAGAGTAGAATAGAACAGTATAGAATAGAACAGTGTAGAGTAGAATATAACAGTATAGAATAGAACAGTGTAGAGTAGAATAGAACAGTATAGAATAGAACAGTGTAGAATAGAATATAACAGTGTAGAGTAGAATATAACAGTATAGAATATAACAATGTAGAGTAGAATATAACAGTGTAGAGTAGAATATAACAGTGTAGAATAGAACAGTGTAGAGTAGAATACAACAGTGTAGAGTAGAATAGAACCGTATAGAATAGAACAGTGTAGAATAGAACAGTATAGAATATAACAATGTAGAGTAGAATATAACAGTGTAGAGTAGAATATAACAGTATAGAATATAACAATGTAGAGTAGAATATAACAGTGTAGAGTAGAATATAACAGTGTAGAATAGAACAGAACAGTGTAGAGTAGAATATAACAGTGTAGAGTAGAATAGAACAGAACAGAATAGAACAGTGTAGAGTAGAATATAACAGTGTAGAGTAGAATATAACAGTGTAGAGTAGAATATAACAATGTAGAGTAGAAATAACAGTGTAGAGTAGAATATAACAGTGTAGAGTAGAATATAACAGTGTAGAGTAGAATATAACAGTGTAGAGTAGAATATAACAGTGTAGAGTAGAATATAACAGTGTAGAGTAGAATATAACAATGTAGAGTAGAATATAACAATGTAGAGTAGAATATAACAGTGTAGAATAGAATAGAACAGTGTAGAATAGAATATAACAGTGTAGAGTAGAATAGAACAGTGTAGAGTAGAATAGAACAGTATAGAATAGAACAGTGTAGAGTAGAATAGAACCGTATAGAATAGAACAGTGTAGAATAGAACAGTATAGAATATAACAATGTAGAGTAGAATATAACAGTGTAGAGTAGAATAGAACAGTATAGAATATAACAATGTAGAGTAGAATATAACAGTGTAGAGTAGAATATAACAGTGTAGAGTAGAATATAACAGTGTAGAATAGAACAGAACAGTGTAGAATAGAACAGAACAGTGTAGAGTAGAATAGAACAGTATAGAATAGAACAGTGTAGAGTAGAATATAACAGTATAGAATAGAACAGTGTAGAGTAGAATACAACAGTGTAGAGTAGAATAGAACCGTATAGAATAGAACAGTGTAGAGTAGAACAGTGTAGAGTAGAATATAACAGTATAGAATAGAATATAACAGTGGAGTAGAATAGAACAGTATAGAATATAACAGTGTAGAGTAGAATATAACAATGTAGAGTAGAATATAACAATGTAGAGTAGAATAGAACAGTGTAGAGTAGAATACAACAGAATAGAATAGAACAGTGTAGAGTAGAATACAACAGAATAGAATAGAACAGTGTAGAGTAGAATAGAACATTATAGAACAGTGTAGAGTAGAATACAACAGTGTAGAGTAGAATACAACAGAATAGAATAGAACAGTGTAGAGTAGAATATAACAGTGTAGAGTAGAATAGAACAGTGTAGAGTAGAATACAACAGAATAGAATAGAACAGTGTAGAGTAGAATACAACAGAATAGAATAGAACAGTGTAGAGTAGAATACAACAGAATAGAATAGAACAGTGTAGAGTAGAATAGAACAGAATAGAATAGAACAGTGTAGAGTAGAATAGAACAGTATAGAATAGAACAGTGTAGAGTAGAATAGAACAATGTAGAGTAGAATAGAACAGTGTAGAGTAGAATACAACAGTGTAGAGTAGAATAGAACAGTGTAGAGTAGAATAGAACAGTGTAGAGTAGAATAGAACCGTATAGAATAGAACAGTGTAGAGTAGAATAGAACAGAATAGAACAGTGTAGAGTAGAATAGAACAGAATATAACAGTATAGAATAGAACAGTGTAGAGTAGAATAGAACAGTGTAGAGTAGAATAGAACAGAATAGAACAGTGTAGAGTAGAATAGAACAGAATATAACAGTATAGAATAGAACAGTGTAGAGTAGAATAGAACAGTGTAGAGTAGAATATAACAGTATAGAATAGAATAGAACAGTGTAGAGTAGAATATAACAGTATAGAATAGAACAGTGTAGAGTAGAATATAACAGTGTAGAGTAGAATAGAACCGTATAGAATAGAACAGTGTAGAGTAGAATAGAACAGTATAGAATAGAACAGTGTAGAGTAGAATACAACAGAATAGAACAGTGTAGAGTAGAATAGAACAGTATAGAATAGAATATAACAATGTAGAGTAGAATAGAACAGTGTAGAGTAGAATACAACAGTATAGAATAGAACAGTGTAGAGTAGAATATAACAGTGTAGAGTAGAATATAACAGTGTAGAGTAGAATAGAACAGTGTAGAGTAGAATAGAACAGTGTAGAGTAGAATAGAACAGTGTAGAGTAGAATAGAACAGTATAGAGTAGAATAGAACAGTGTAGAGTAGAATAGAACAGTATAGAATAGAACAGTGTAGAGTAGAATACAACAGAATAGAATAGAACAGTGTTGAGTAGAATAGAACAGTATAGAATAGAACAGTGTAGAGTAGAATAGAACAGTGTAGAGTAGAATAGAACAGTATAGAATAGAACAGTGTAGAGTAGAATAGAACAGTGTAGAGTAGAATAGAACAGTATAGAATAGAACAGTGTAGAGTAGAATAGAACAGTATAGAATAGAACAGTGTAGAGTAGAATAGAACAGTATAGAATAGAACAGTGTAGAGTAGAATAGAACAGTATAGAATAGAACAGTGTAGAGTAGAATAGAACAGTATAGAATAGAACAGTGTAGAGTAGAATAGAACAGTATAGAATAGAACAGTGTAGAGTAGAATAGAACAGTGTAGAGTAGAATAGAACAGTATAGAATAGAACAGTGTAGAGTAGAATAGAACAGTATAGAATAGAACAGTGTAGAGTAGAATAGAACAGTGTAGAGTAGAATAGAACAGTATAGAATAGAACAGTGTAGAGTAGAATAGAACAGTATAGAATAGAACAGTGTAGAGTAGAATAGAACAGTATAGAATAGAACAGTGTAGAGTAGAATAGAACAGTGTAGAGTAGAATAGAACAGTATAGAATAGAACAGTGTAGAGTAGAATAGAACAGTATAGAATAGAACAGTGTAGAGTAGAATAGAACAGTATAGAATAGAACAGTGTAGAGTAGAATAGAACAGTGTAGAGTAGAATAGAACAGTATAGAATAGAACAGTGTAGAGTAGAATAGAACAGTATAGAATAGAACAGTGTAGAGTAGAATAGAACAGTATAGAATAGAACAGTGTAGAGTAGAATAGAACAGTATAGAATAGAACAGTGTAGAGTAGAATAGAACAGTATAGAATAGAACAGTGTAGAGTAGAATAGAACAGTATAGAATAGAACAGTGTAGAGTAGAATAGAACAGAATAGAACAGTGTAGAGTAGAATAGAACAGAATATAACAGTATAGAATAGAACAGTGTAGAGTAGAATAGAACAGAATAGAACAGTGTAGAGTAGAATAGAACAGAATAGAACAGTGTAGAGTAGAATAGAACAGAATAGAACAGTGTAGAGTAGAATAGAACAGAATAGAACAGTGTAGAGTAGAATAGAACAGAATAGAACAGTGTAGAGTAGAATAGAACAGAATATAACAGTATAGAATAGAACAGAATATAACAGTATAGAATAGAACAGTGTAGAGTAGAATAGAACAGAATAGAACAGTGTAGAGTAGAATAGAACAGAATAGAACAGTGTAGAGTAGAATAGAACAGAATAGAACAGTGTAGAGTAGAATAGAACAGAATAGAACAGTGTAGAGTAGAATAGAACAGAATAGAACAGTGTAGAGTAGAATAGAACAGAATATAACAGTATAGAATAGAACAGTGTAGAGTAGAATAGAACAGTGTAGAGTAGAATATAACAGTATAGAATAGAACAGTGTAGAGTAGAATATAACAGTATAGAATAGAACAGTGTAGAGTAGAATAGAACAGTGTAGAGTAGAATATAACAGTGTAGAATAGAACAGTGTAGAGTAGAATATAACAGTGTAGAGTAGAATATAACAGTGTAGAGTAGAATATAACAGTGTAGAGTAGAATATAACAGTGTAGAGTAGAATATAACAGTGTAGAGTAGAATATAACAATGTAGAGTAGAATATAACAATGTAGAGTAGAATATAACAGTGTAGAATAGAATAGAACAGTGTAGAATAGAATATAACAGTGTAGAGTAGAATAGAACAGTGTAGAGTAGAATAGAACAGTATAGAATAGAACAGTGTAGAGTAGAATAGAACCGTATAGAATAGAACAGTGTAGAATAGAACAGTATAGAATATAACAATGTAGAGTAGAATATAACAGTGTAGAGTAGAATAGAACAGTGTAGAATAGAACAGAACAGTGTAGAATAGAACAGAACAGTGTAGAGTAGAATAGAACAGTATAGAATAGAACAGTGTAGAGTAGAATATAACAGTATAGAATAGAACAGTGTAGAGTAGAATACAACAGTGTAGAGTAGAATAGAACCGTATAGAATAGAACAGTGTAGAGTAGAATAGAACAGTGTAGAGTAGAATATAACAGTATAGAATAGAATATAACAGTGGAGTAGAATAGAACAGTATAGAATATAACAGTGTAGAGTAGAATATAACAATGTAGAGTAGAATATAACAATGTAGAGTAGAATAGAACAGTGTAGAGTAGAATACAACAGAATAGAATAGAACAGTGTAGAGTAGAATACAACAGAATAGAATAGAACAGTGTAGAGTAGAATAGAACATTATAGAACAGTGTAGAGTAGAATACAACAGTGTAGAGTAGAATACAACAGAATAGAATAGAACAGTGTAGAGTAGAATATAACAGTGTAGAGTAGAATAGAACAGTGTAGAGTAGAATACAACAGAATAGAATAGAACAGTGTAGAGTAGAATACAACAGAATAGAATAGAACAGTGTAGAGTAGAATACAACAGAATAGAATAGAACAGTGTAGAGTAGAATAGAACAGAATAGAATAGAACAGTGTAGAGTAGAATAGAACAGTATAGAATAGAACAGTGTAGAGTAGAATAGAACAATGTAGAGTAGAATAGAACAGTGTAGAGTAGAATACAACAGTGTAGAGTAGAATAGAACAGTGTAGAGTAGAATAGAACAGTGTAGAGTAGAATAGAACCGTATAGAATAGAACAGTGTAGAGTAGAATAGAACAGTGTAGAGTAGAATATAACAATGTAGAGTAGAATAGAACAGAATAGAACAGTGTAGAGTAGAATAGAACAGAATATAACAGTATAGAATAGAACAGTGTAGAGTAGAATAGAACAGTGTAGAGTAGAATAGAACAGAATAGAACAGTGTAGAGTAGAATAGAACAGAATATAACAGTATAGAATAGAACAGTGTAGAGTAGAATAGAACAGTGTAGAGTAGAATATAACAGTATAGAATAGAATAGAACAGTGTAGAGTAGAATATAACAGTATAGAATAGAACAGTGTAGAGTAGAATATAACAGTGTAGAGTAGAATAGAACCGTATAGAATAGAACAGTGTAGAGTAGAATAGAACAGTATAGAATAGAACAGTGTAGAGTAGAATACAACAGAATAGAATAGAACAGTGTAGAGTAGAATAGAACAGTATAGAATAGAATATAACAATGTAGAGTAGAATAGAACAGTGTAGAGTAGAATACAACAGTATAGAATAGAACAGTGTAGAGTAGAATATAACAGTGTAGAGTAGAATATAACAGTGTAGAGTAGAATAGAACAGTGTAGAGTAGAATAGAACAGTGTAGAGTAGAATAGAACAGTGTAGAGTAGAATAGAACAGTATAGAGTAGAATAGAACAGTGTAGAGTAGAATAGAACAGTATAGAATAGAACAGTGTAGAGTAGAATACAACAGAATAGAATAGAACAGTGTAGAGTAGAATAGAACAGTATAGAATAGAACAGTGTAGAGTAGAATAGAACAGTGTAGAGTAGAATAGAACAGTATAGAATAGAACAGTGTAGAGTAGAATAGAACAGTATAGAATAGAACAGTGTAGAGTAGAATAGAACAGTATAGAATAGAACAGTGTAGAGTAGAATAGAACAGTATAGAATAGAACAGTGTAGAGTAGAATAGAACAGTGTAGAGTAGAATAGAACAGTATAGAATAGAACAGTGTAGAGTAGAATAGAACAGTGTAGAGTAGAATAGAACAGTGTAGAGTAGAATAGAACAGTATAGAATAGAACAGTGTAGAGTAGAATAGAACAGTATAGAATAGAACAGTGTAGAGTAGAATAGAACAGTATAGAATAGAACAGTGTAGAGTAGAATAGAACAGTGTAGAGTAGAATAGAACAGTATAGAATAGAACAGTGTAGAGTAGAATAGAACAGTATAGAATAGAACAGTGTAGAGTAGAATAGAACAGTATAGAATAGAACAGTGTAGAGTAGAATAGAACAGTATAGAATAGAACAGTGTAGAGTAGAATAGAACAGTGTAGAGTAGAATAGAACAGTATAGAATAGAACAGTGTAGAGTAGAATAGAACAGTATAGAATAGAACAGTGTAGAGTAGAATAGAACAGTATAGAATAGAACAGTGTAGAGTAGAATAGAACAGTATAGAATAGAACAGTGTAGAGTAGAATAGAACAGTGTAGAGTAGAATAGAACAGTATAGAATAGAACAGTGTAGAGTAAAACGGAGTAGAAAATAAAGTACTTTATTATAATGCTCTTACCATCCGTATGTCTCATCCAAACCAGCCCTAAAGAAGACGCATAACGTGTGTTTAACAGACGAGCAATTACAAGCAATTACCAAATTGTGTTGATTTCATGTGTACATATTAATGACTGTGTGGTGTAAATATATATACTCAATATTCCACTTTTCACATTTCTGTCTGTTGTATTGTAAATATATGTATGTATTTATACAGTTTATATGTATTGGACATGAAATGCGGTTTTCTGTATTTCTTAGAAGATGTTTTTCTTTTATCTGAAAGTTGCAAAATAGTTATTTCATAACGTTGTGTGTTCCTACTGTGCTAGACGTGTCTTCAGTAGGTCCAGTCTCTCCTCTCTCAGAGAACCTCCACACATCTCTCCTACTCCGGGGACTAATAGGTCTACTGCTGCTGCCTGGGGAAGTATACACACACACACACACAGGTAAGTATACACACACACACACACGGGTACACACACACGGGCACACACACACACAGGTAAGTATACACACACAGGTACACACGTATACACACACACACACACACACACACACACACACACACACACACACACACAACTGGGTGTCTAAAGGGCTGTCATCTTTTCCACTAAATCGTAAGGAGATGACTGGGCTGCAAGTGTGGAAGAAAGAACATTTAAAATTACAGATGACACCGGTTCAACTGACATGACCAGAACCTGTTCAACTGACATGACCAGAACCTGTTCAACTGACATGACCTGTTCAACTGACATGACCTGTTCAACTTGAACCGGTTCCACTGACATGACCAGAACCGGTTCAACTGACATGACCGGTTCAACTGACATGACCGGTTCAACTGACATGACCGGTTCAACTGACATGACCAGAACCGGTTCAACTGACATGACCGGTTCCACTGACATGACCGGGAACCGGTTCCACTGACATGACCGGTTCCACTGACATGACCGGTTCCACTGACATGACCGGGAACCGGTTCCACTGACATGACCGGACATGACCAGAACCGGTTCCACTGACATGACCGGAACCGGTTCCACTGACATGACCGAACCGGTTCCACTGACATGACCGAACCGGTTCCACTGACATGACCGAACCGGTTCAACTGACATGACCGGTTCAACTGACATGACCGGTTCAACTGACATGACCGGTTCAACTGACATGACCAGAACCGGTTCAACTGACATGACCTGTTCAACTGACATGACCTGTTCAACTTGAACCGGTTCCACTGACATGACCGAACCGGTTCCACTGACATGACCGAACCGGTTCCACTGACATGACCGAACCGGTTCAACTGACATGACCGAACCGGTTCAACTGACATGACCGGTTCAACTGACATGACCGGTTCAACTGACATGACCGGTTCAACTGACATGACCGGTTCAACTGACATGACCAGAACCGGTTCAACTGACATGACCTGTTCAACTTGAACCGGTTCCACTGACATGACCAGAACCGGTTCAACTGACATGACCGGTTCCACTGACATGACCGGGAACCGGTTCCACTGACATGACCGGTTCCACTGACATGACCGGTTCCACTGACATGACCGGTTCCACTGACATGACCGGGAACCGGTTCCACTGACATGACCGGACATGACCAGAACCGGTTCCACTGACGTGACCGGAACCGGTTCCACTGACATGACCGAACCGGTTCAACTGACATGACCGGAACCGGTTCAACTGACATGACCGGTTCAACTGACATGACCGGTTCAACTGACATGACAGGTTCCACTGACATGACCGGTTCCACTGACATGACCGGGAACCGGTTCCACTGACATGACCGGACATGACCAGAACCGGTTCCACTGACATGACCGAACCGGTTCCACTGACATGACCGGAACCGGTTCAACTGACATGACCGGTTCAACTGACATGACCGGTTCAACTGACATGACCGGTTCAACTGACATGACCGGTTCAACTGACATGACCGGGTCAACTGACATGACCGGTTCAACTGACATGACCGGTTCAACTGACATGACCGGGACCAGTTCAACTGACCATACAACTTTAATAGGTGAAACAATGTTTTAACTATGGAGTGGAGTTGGTTTTGCCTTTATATAACCAGGTGACTCATTAACAACACATTCTCTATTATAATAACAACCTGATGTGTTGTTCAAACTAGACCGATCTTCATGTGCTACGTGACCTTACAGTGTGTAGAGGCTGGTCCTGGTTGTCTCGTGTGTAAAAGGGCTTCAGGGCATAGGGATAATCAGTGACGAAGAGAGGAACATCGCCACAATGTTTCACCAGGTACTTCTCATGCTCTGTCTGCAAGTCAGAGCCCCACTGATAAAAGGGAGAGAGGGAGGGAGGGAAGGAGGAGGGAGGGAAGGAAGGAGGAGAGAGGGAAGGAGGAGAGAGGGAAGGAGGAGGGAGGGAAGGAGGAGGGAGGGAAGGAGGAGGGAGGGAGGAGAGAGGGAGACAAAAGGGGGATGAGAATCAGTAAAAGAGGGAGGGAGAGGAAGGTAGGGAGAGAGGTGGGTTAGAGTGAGAAGCGGAGAGAGGGAAGGAGTAAGAGGCAGAAAGAGAATGAGAGATTAAAGGTTTGACCCCACACATGCCCGAAAATGTAGAATCTAAGGTGTGAAAATAGAATCAGGTTGACACAGTACAGAATACACAGGGTACAACATTCTAGAAAATAGCTCTACTGACCATCTGTTATTAAGAGGCTACAGTTATCTCCCTCTGAAAGAGGCTACAGTTATCTCCCTCTGAAAGAGGCTACAGCTATCTCCCTCTGAAAGAGGCTACAGTTATCTCCCTCTGAAAGAGGCTACAGTTATCTCCCTCTGAAAGAGGCTACAGCTATCTCCTTCTGAAAGAGGCTACAGTTATCTCCCTCTGAAAGAGGCTACAGTTATCTCCCTCTGAAAGAGGCTACAGTTATCTCCCTCTGAAAGAGGCTACAGTTATCTCCCTCTGAAAGAGGCTACAGTTATCTCCCTCTGAAAGAGGCTACAGTTATCTCCCTCTGAAAGAGGCTACAGTTATCTCCCTCTGAAAGAGGCTACAGTTATCTCCCTCTGAAAGAGGCTACAGTTATCTCCCTCTGAAAGAAGCTACAGTTATCTCCCTCTGAAAGAGGCTACAGTTATCTCCCTCTGAAAGAGGCTACATCATTCTCCCTCTGAAAGAGGCTACATCATTCTCCCTCTGAAAGAGGCTACATCATTCTCCTGAAAGAGGCTACAGTTATCTCCTTCTGAAAGAGGCTACAGTTATCTCCTTCTGAAAGAGGCTACAGTTATCTCCCTCTGAAAGAGGATAGAGCTGTACTCTACTTACATCTGTTTTGAAAGCAAATTTCTTGGAGCTGCTGTTGAGGATGTTTATGGCTTCAGTGTAGGTTATCCTGAAGCAAAGAGATGGAAATAACAACAACAGTATTAATGATCATTATGCAATCACTGTATATTAATGATCCTTGTGTAATCGTTAAATATCAAATGATCAACATGTAATCGTAAAATAAAATGCATATTAATTACTTAAAAAGCATACAATGTGATTTTCTGGATTTTTGTTTTAGATTCCGTCTCTCACAGTTGAAGTGTACCTATGATAAAAATTACAGACCTCTACATGCTTTGCAAGTAGGAAAACCTGCAAAATCGGCAGTGTGTCAAATACGTGTTCTCCCCACTGTATCAGTACATACGATATCAACCCAGAGTATATCAACCCAGAGTATATCAACCCAGAGTATATCAACCCAGAGTATATCAACCCAGAGTATATCAACCCAGAGTATATCAACCCAGAGTATATTAACCCAGAGCATATCAACCCAGAGTATATCAACCCAGAGTATATCAACCCAGAGTATATCAACCCAGAGTATATCAACCCAGAGTATATCAACCCAGAGTATATCAACCCAGAGCATATCAACCCAGAGTATATCAACCCAGAGTATATCAACCCAGAGTATATTAACCCAGAGCATATCAACCCAGAGTATATCAACCCAGAGTATATCAACCCAGAGTATATTAACCCAGAGTATATCAACCCAGAGCATATCAACCCAGAGCATATCAACCCAGAGTATATCAACCCAGAGTATATCAACCCAGAGTATATCAACCCAGAGTATATCAACCCAGAGCATATCAACCCAGAGTATATCAACCCAGAGTATATTAACCCAGAGTATATCAACCCAGAGCATATCAACCCAGAGTATATCAACCCAGAGTATATCAACCCAGAGTATATTAACCCAGAGCATATCAACCCAGAGTATATCGGACTGCTTTTTCTCTATCGCTTCACCGGATTCCTACCGCAAGCTCTGGACCATTACACCGGATCATCGCAGCTAGCTAGCTGCAACCGAGTGGCTACTGCCTCTGTTCCAAAGCAAGCATCAGTTAGCCTCGAGCTAGGCTCATCTCCCGGCTACCCGAAGAGGTCTATCAGCTAATTCTTGGGCTACAATACCTCTTTTGCCTGGACCCTTTATTGCCGATACGGAGCCCCATCATGACTGGTCTGCCGACGTAATCGTCCGAGGTGGTTTCAACAGGCTCTTCCGTTGCGACGTCCCTGGAGGCCCATCTGCCAGCCCCGGCCCACTAGCTGTCTGAATCGCCGTGTCTCCAGCTCGCCTAGCATAGTAGCGACTACCGAACGGCTCCCTGACTTACCTAGTGCTGCTCATTGGACCCTATGATCACTCGGCTACACATGCCTCTCCCTTATGCCAATATTTTTTATTTATTTGACCTTTATTTAAAAGGTAAGTCAGTTAAAATTAAGAACAAATTCTTATTTTCAATGACGGCCTAGGAACAGTGGGTTAACTGCCTGTTCAGGGGCAGACCAACAAATTTTTACCATGTCAGCTCGGGATTTGATCTTGCAACCTTCCGGTTGCTAGTCCAACGCTATACCCACTAGGCTACCTGCCAGCTCTACACTCTAACCACTAGGCTACCTGCCACCTCTACACTCTAACCACTAGGCTACCCTGCCACCTCTACACTCTAACCACTAGGCTACCTGCCTCCTCTACCCACTAGGCTACCCTGCCACCTCTACACTCTAACCACTAGACTACCCTGCCTCCTCTACACTCTAACCACTAGGCTACCCTGCCACCTCTACACTCTAACCACTAGGCTACCCTGCCTCCTCTACACTCTAACCACTAGGCTACCCTGCCACCTCTACACTCTAACCACTAGGCTACCTGCCTCCTCTACCCACTAGGCTACCCTGCCACCTCTACACTCTAACCACTAGGCTACCCTGCCACCTCTACACTCCGCTACTTGCCGCCACCCAAGACTTCGGCGATGTCATTTAAAAAATAGCCTCCAACACTCTACTAAGCAAATTGGATGCAGTCTATCACAGAGCCATGCGTTTTGTCACCAAAGCCCCATATACTACCCACCACTGAGACCTGTATGCTCTAGTCGGCTGGCTCTCGCTACATATTCGTCTCCAAACCCACTGGCTCCAGGTCATCTATAAGTCTTTGCTACGTAAATCCCCACCTTATCTCTGCTCACCATAGCAACACCCACCCGTAGCACGTGCTCCAGCAGGTATATCTCACTGGTCATCCCCAAAGTCAACACCTCTGGTCACCTTTCCTTCCAGTTCTCTGCTGCCAATGACTGGAACGAATTGCAACAATCACTGAAGCTGGAGACTCATGTCTCCCTCTCTAACTTTAAGCACCAGCTGTCAGAGCAGCTCACAGATCACTGTACCTGTACGTAGCCCATCTGTAAATAGCTCATATTGTTTTTTGTTTGTTTATTTGCTCTTCTGCAACCCAGTATCTCTACTTGCACATCGTCATCTGCACATCTGTCACTCCAGTGTTAATGCTAAATTGTAATTATTTCACCTCTATGGCCTACTTATTGCCTTACCTCCCTAATCTTCTACATTTGCACACACTGTATATACATTTTTCTATTGTGTTATTGACTGTATGTTTGTTTATCTGTAACTCTGTGTTGTTGTTTGTGTTGAACTGCTTTGCTTTATCTTGGCCAGGTCGCAGTTGTAAATGAGAACTTGTTCTCAACTGGCCTACCTGGTTAAATAAAGGTGTTCTCAACTGGCCTACCTGGTTAAATAAAGGTGTTCTCAACTAGCCTACCTGGTTAAATAAAGGTGTTCTCAACTAGCCTACCTGGTTAAATAAAGGTGTTCTCAACTGGCCTACCTGGTTAAATAAAGGTGTTCTCAACTGGCCTACCTGGTTAAATAAAGGTGTTCTCAACTAGCCTACCTGGTTAAATAAAGGGGAAATAAATAAAAAATACAACATATCTAGATCAAATAGGGGAGAGGCGTTGTGCCGTGAGGTGTTGCTTTATCTGTTTTTTTAAACCAGGTTTGCTGTTTATTTGAGCAATATGAGATGGAAGGAAGAAGGGATGTATATAAGATGGGAGTTCCATGCAGTAATGGCTCTGTAATACTGTATGTTTCCTTGAATTTGTTCTGGACCTGGGGACTGTGAAAAGACCTCTGGTGGCATGTCTGGTGGGGTAAGTGTGTGTGTAACAGCTGTGTGTAAGTTGTCTATGCAAACAATTAGGAATATTTAACACATTAATGTTTCTTATAAAAAAGAAGTACTGATGCAGTCAGTCTCTCCTCAACTCTTAGCCAAGAGAGACTGAGACATGCACAGTATTTATATCAGCCCTCTGATTACAATGAAGAGCAAAACGTGCCGCTCTGTTCTGGGCCAGCTGCAGCTTAACTAGGTGTTTCCTTGCAGCACTGGACCACACGACTGGACAATAATCAAGATTAGACAAAACTAGAGCCTGCAGGACTTGCATTGTGGAGTGTGGTGTCAAAACAGCAGAGCATCTCTTTGTTACAGACAGATCTCTCCCCATCTTTACAACCATTGAATCTATATGTTTTGACTAGAACCGTTTCCAATCTAAGGTAACACCAAGTAATTTAGTCTCCTCAACTTGTTCAACAGCAGGTCATTGGTAAACATAGAAAAGAGGAGAAGGCCTAGAGAGCTGCTCTGTGGTACACCCCACTTTACATGTTTGACATTAGAGAAGCTTCCATTACACAAAACCCTCTGAGTTCTATTAGATAGATAGCTCTGAATCCACAATATGGCAGAGGTTGAAAAGCCATTGAGTTCTATTAGATAGATGGCTCTGAATCCACAATATGGCAGAGGTTGAAAAGCCATTGAGTTCTATTAGATAGATGGCTCTGAATCCACAATATGGCAGAGGTTGAAAAGCCATTGAGTTCTATTAGATAGATGGCTCTGAATCCACAATATGGCAGAGGTTGAAAAGCCATTGAGTTCTATTAGATAGATGGCTCTGAATCCACAATATGGCAGAGGTTGAAAAGCCATTGAGTTCTATTAGATAGATAGCTCTGAATCCACAATATGGCAGAGGTTGAAAAGCCATTGAGTTCTATTAGATAGATAGCTCTGAATCCACAATATGGCAGAGGTTGAAAAGCCATTGAGTTCTATTAGATAGATAGCTCTGAATCCACAATATGGCAGAGGTTGAAAACCCTCTGAGTTCTATTAGATAGATAGCTCTGAATCCACAATATGGCAGAGGTTGAAAAGCCATTGAGTTCTATTAGATAGATAGCTCTGAATCCACAATATGGCAGAGGTTGAAAAGCCATTGAGTTCTATTAGATAGATAGCTCTGAATCCACAATATGGCAGAGGTTGAAAAGCCATTGAGTTCTATTAGATAGATAGCTCTGAATCCACAATATGGCAGAGGTTGAAAAGCCATTGAGTTCTATTAGATAGATAGCTCTGAATCCACAATATGGCAGAGGTTGAAAAGCCATTGAGTTCTATTAGATAGATAGCTCTGAATCCACAATATGGCAGAGGTTGAAAAGCCATTGAGTTCTATTAGATAGATAGCTCTGAATCCACAATATGGCAGAGGTTGAAAAGCCATTGAGTTCTATTAGATAGATGGCTCTGAATCCACAATATGGCAGAGGTTGAAAAGCCATTGAGTTCTATTAGATAGATAGCTCTGAATCCACAATATGGCAGAGGTTGAAAAGCCATTGAGTTCTATTAGATAGATAGCTCTGAATCCACAATATGGCAGAGGTTGAAAAGCCATTGAGTTCTATTAGATAGATAGCTCTGAATCCACAATATGGCAGAGGTTGAAAAGCCATTGAGTTCTATTAGATAGATAGCTCTGAATCCACAATATGGCAGAGGTTGAAAAGCCATTGAGTTCTATTAGATAGATAGCTCTGAATCCACAATATGGCAGAGGTTGAAAAGCCATTGAGTTCTATTAGATAGATGGCTCTGAATCCACAATATGGCAGAGGATGAAAAGCCATTGAGTTCTATTAGATAGATAGCTCTGAATCCACAATATGGCAGAGGTTGAAAAGCCATTGAGTTCTATTAGATAGATAGCTCTGAATCCACAATATGGCAGAGGTTGAAAAGCCATTGAGTTCTATTCGATAGATAGCTCTGAATCCACAATATGGCAGAGGATGAAAAGCCACAACGCATAAGTGTTCTCAACAACAGTTTAAGGTCAATAATATCAAAGGCTGCACTGAAATCTAACCGTATCGCTCCCACAATCTTATTTTTATCCATTTCTTTCAACCAATCATCAGTGATTTGTGTCAGTGCTGAACATGTTGAGTCCTCTTCTCTATAAGCATGCTGAAAGTCTGCTGTTCATTTGTTCACAGAGAAACAGTATTGTATTTGGTCAAACACCATTTTTCCCAACAGTATGTTCAGAGCTGGCAGCAAGCTGATTGGTCTGCTGTTAGAGCCAGTAAAGGCCTCTTTACCACTCTTGGCTAGCGAAATGACTTTGGCTTCCCTCCAGACCTGAGGACAAAGACTTTCCTCTAGACTCAGATTAAAGATATGACAGACGGGAGTGGCTATAGAGTCAGCTACCATCCTCAGTAGCTTTCCATCAGAGTTGTCAATGCCAGGAGGTTTGTCATTATTGATCGATAGCAATTTTCCCAGTCCTTTTGCCCCCATCTCTTTCAACCATAAAGTTTTTCAATTCCTCATCAATCCATGGAGCCTTAACAGTTCTAACAGTCAGTGTCTTAACAGGTTCATGTTTATCAATAATCAACAAATATTTTTTACATCATCCACATAGAGTCACAGCAAAATATTTTATATGATCTCTTATACACTATTTTAGGGCCAGCTGTTGGAACTTTGGCTTTCCTGGATATAGCCACTATATTGTGATCACTGCATCCAATAGTAACGGATACAGCTTTAAAACAAAGTTCTGCAGTATTAGTAAAAATGTGATCAATACATGTGGATGATCTTGTTCCTGTAGTGTTTGTAAACAGCGTGGTAGGTTGATTAATAACCTGAACCAGATTACAGACACTGGTTACAGTGAGAAGCTTCCTTTTTGAGTGGACAGCTTGATGAAAACTAGTCAATATTCAGGTCCCCAAGAAAGTAGACCTCTCTGTTTACATCACATACACTAGCAAGCATTTGACACATATTATTTAGATACTGACTGTTAGTACATGGTGGCCTATAGCAACACCCCACAAGAAAAGGCTTTAGATGAGGAAGGTGAACCTGCAACCACAACACTTCAATAACACTTGACATAAGATCTTCTCTAAGTATTACAGGGATATGGCTCTGAATATATACAGCAACACCTCCCCCATAAGCATTACAGGGATATGACTCTGAATATATACAGCACCTCCCCTATAAACATTACAGGGATATGGCTCTGACTATATACAACACCTCCCCTATAAACATTACAGGGATATGGCTCTGAATATATACAGCACCTCCCCTATAAACATTACAGGGATATGGCTCTGACTATATACAGCACCTCCCCTATAAACATTACAGGGATATGGCTCTGAATATATACAACACCTCCCTATAAACATTACAGGGATATGACTCTGAATATATACAACACCTCCCCTATAAACATTACAGGGATATGGCTCTGACTATATACAACACCTCCCCTATAAACATTACAGGGATATGGTTCTGAATATATACAGCAACACCTCCCCTATAAACATTACAGGGATATGGTTCTGAATATATACAGCAACACCTCCCCTATAAACATTACAGGGATATGGTTCTGAATATATACAACACCTCCCATATAAACATTACAGGGATATGGCTCTGAATATATACAACACCTCCCCTATAAACATTACAGGGATATGGTTCTGAATATATACAGCACCTCCCCTATAAACATTACAGGGATATGGTTCTGAATATATACAACACCTCCCCTATAAACATTACAGGGATATGGCTCTAAATAAACAATACATTCGGAAATAACTCTGGAGCTCTGTCAGAGTGACCATCGGGTTCTTGGTCACCTCCCTGACCAAGGCCCTTCTCCCCGATTGCTCAGTTTGGCCGGGCGGCCAGCTCTTAGGAAGAGTCTTGGTGGTTCCAAACTTCTTCCATTTAGGAATGATGGAGGCCACTGTGTTCTTGGGGACCTTCAATGCTGCAGAAATGTTTTGGTACCCTTCCCCAGATCTGTGCCCCGACACAATCCTGTCTCTGTGCTCTACGGACAATTCTTTGACCTCATGGCTTGGTTTTTGCTCTGATGCACTGTCAACTGTGGGACCTTATATAGACAGGTGTGTACCTTTCCAAATCATGTCCAATCAATTGACTTTACTGCAGGTGGACTCCAATCAATTTGTAGAAACATCTCAAGGATGATCAATGGAAACAGGATGCACCTGTGCTCAATATTGAGTCTCATAGCAAAGGGTCTGAATACTTATATATATAAAATATATTTCATTTTTATATATATATAAAAATGAAATATATTTTAGATATATATATACACATTTGCAAACACTTCTAAAATCCTGTTTTTGATTTGTCAATATGGGGTATTGAGTGTAGACTTATGAGGAAACACATTTATTTGATCAATTGTAGAATAAGCGTGTAATGTCATTCACATGTGGAAAAGGTCAAAGGGTCTGAATAATCATTATGAATAGTTATTGTTATTCACTGTATTTACTCCTCATGTCAATATTTATATTCGGTCTCCTTCATTGGTATCTTTAACTCTGCATTGCTGTTTACCAAGGACCCATCAGTCAGCATTTCACTGTTAGTCTACACCTGTTGTTTACCAAGCATTTCCCTGTTAGTCCACACCTGTTGTTTACCAAGGACCCTTCAGTCAGCATTTCACTGTTAGTCTACACCTGTTGTTTACCAAGGACCCTTCAGTCAGCATTTCACTGTTAGTCTACACCTGTTGTTTACCAAGGACACTTCAGTCAGCATTTCACTGTTAGTCTACACCTGTTGTTTACCAAGGACCCATCAGTCAGCATTTCACTGTTAGTCTACACCTGTTGTTTACCAAGGACACTTCAGTCAGCATTTCACTGTTAGTCTACACCTGTTGTTTACCAAGGACCCTCCAGTCAGCATTTCACTGTTAGTCTACACCTGTTGTTTACCAAGGACCCATCAGTCAGCATTTCACTGTTAGTCTACACCTGTTGTTTACCAAGGACCCATCAGTCAGAATTTCACTGTTAGTCTACACCTGTTGTTTACCAAGGACCCATCAGTCCACTGTTAGTCTACACCTGTTGTTTACCAAGGACCCTTCAGTCATCATTTCACTGTTAGTCTACACCTGTTGTTTACCAAGGACCCATCAGTCCACTGTTAGTCTACACCTGTTGTTTACCAAGGATCCTTCAGTCAGCATTTCACTGTTAGTCTACACCTGTTGTTTACCAAGGACCCTTCAGTCAGCATTTCACTGTTAGTCTACACCTGTTGTTTACCAAGGACCCATCAGTCAGCATTTCACTGTTAGTCTACACCTGTTGTTTACCAAGGACCCTTCAGTCAGCATTTCACTGTTAGTCTACACCTGTTGTTTACCAAGGACCCTTCAGTCAGCATTTCACTGTTAGTCTACACCTGTTGTTTACCAAGGACCCATCAGTCAGCATTTCACTGTTAGTCTACACCTGTTGTTTACCAAGGACCCATCAGTCAGCATTTCACTGTTAGTCTACACCTGTTGTTTACCAAGGACCCATCAGTCCACTGTTAGTCTACACCTGTTGTTTACGAGGGACCCTTCAGTCAGCATTTCACTGTTAGTCTACACCTGTTGTTTACCAAGGACCCATCAGTCCACTGTTAGTCTACACCTGTTGTTTACCAAGGACCCATCAGTCAGCATTTCACTGTTAGTCTACACCTGTTGTTTACCAAGCATTTGATTTGATTTAGATTGGCAGAGGTGAGACATGACCCATAAGGCATCCTATTCCCTATACAGTGCACTACTACCCTATGGGTCCTGGTCAAAATGTGTGCACTATGTAGGGAATAGGGAGACATTTGGGACGCATTAACACACTTACACATTAAACCTCTTCTTCATCATTAGATCCACATAGTCCTTTGGGAGAAATAGAGAAAACAGAATCATCTCTAGTTTAGGTCAATAGGGTGTGTGTGTGGGGGGGGTTCAAGGTTCATTCAATATGTTCAGAGAATATGCATGGTATTGCATTTTAGATATTTTCTAGTGTCTCACCCTGTATCCAGGTGACACATGTTTGTGATATAAAGCCACATCTTCAGGACACTGAGATAGGAGATGTTCTGTTGTAGACCTGAACAAGTCTTCCATAACCTGACGAGGGAAGGACACAAGTTAATGCCGAGTCATTTAGTCAGGTCTAGGAGTAGTTAACGCAGAGTCCTTTAGTCAGGTCTAGAAGGAGTTAATGCAGAGTCATTTAGTCAGGTCTAGAAGGAGTTAACGCAGAGTCATTTAGTCAGGTCTAGAAGGAGTTAACGCAGAGTCATTTAGTCAGGTCTAGAAGGAGTTAACGCAGAGTCATTTAGTCAGGTCTAGAAGGAGTTAACGCAGAGTCCTTTAGTCAGGTCTAGAAGGAGTTAACGCAGAGTCATTTAGTCAGGTCTAGAAGGAGTTAACGCAGAGTCATTTAGTCAGGTCTAGAAGGAGTTAATGCAGAGTCCTTTAGTCAGGTCTAGAAGGAGTTAATGCAGAGTCATTTAGTCAGGTCTAGAAGGAGTTAACGCAGAGTCATTTAGTCAGGTCTAGAAGGAGTTAACGCAGAGTCATTTAGTCAGGTCTAGAAGGAGTTAACGCAGAGTCCTTTAGTCAGGTCTAGAAGGAGTTAACGCAGAGTCATTTAGTCAGGTCTAGAAGGAGTTAATGCATAGTCATTTAGTCAGGTCTAGAAGGAGTTAACGCAGAGTCATTTAGTCAATCAGGTCTAGAAGGAGACCATATATCAACACTGGATCAAACTGATGGGAGCCAGAGCTGTTCCAAATCTCTCCTCGGGACCCCCAGACGTTTCACAATTTTGTTGAAACACTGAACTAGCTCACCAATTTCCAAGTAGTCAAGGTTTTTGATAATTAGTTGACAAGTTGAATCAGATGTGCTAGCTCTGGAATAGTTAAAATACATGGAACGGCTGGGGTCCCCGAGGAGAGGTTTGGAACGGCTGGAGGTCCCAGAGGAGAGGTTTGGAACGGCTGGAGGTCCCAGAGGAGGTTTGGAACGGCTGCTCTAGTGACTGTGTGAAGGAGATCTCTGCCTCCACCATGTACTGTAGAGTTTTACAAGTTAGAAACATTTTATATAAGGGGACTTATATTCCATACCTTCATTAGATCCTCGAGTGACTGTGTGAAGGAGATCTCTGCCTCCACCATGTACTGTAGAGTTTTACAAGTTAGAAACATTTTATATAAGGGGACTTATATTCCATACCTTCATTAGATCCTCGAGTGACTGTGTGAAGGAGATCTCTGCCTCCACCATGTAGAACTCAGCCAGGTGACGTCTGCTCTGAGAGTTCTCCGCCCGGAACGTTGGTCCAAAAGTGTACACTCCAGGAAACGCCCTGGAAGAGACATAGAACACACAAAGTATAAATACTGCATTCGTACAATACTCTCTCTGGATCTTATGAGTGAGTGAGTGAGTGAGTGAGTTGGTGAGCGAGCGAGCGACCAAAAGACTGACTGAATGAAAGCATGGTACTGAGTTCCAGTATCTCCTCACCCAGCCGTGACCTCCAGATGCAGCTGCCCAGAGACAGTCAGGTACGCTGGGACAGAGAAGAAGTGTTGGTGCCCTTCCTCATCCTGGTTCTTCTCCTGACCTGCAGGCTGAGGGAAGATAGAAGGATTAATGTGTCTTCTCTTTACAATAACAACCAGATGGTCAAACGAAACTGCTCCACAAGTCCCAAGTATTGTCATTATTATGCTGAGGCTTTATTTACTGCACCATTTTGTTGACGGACAGATCAGAATTGTAATTCTCTGACAGACAGAGCTCACCTCAACCTGGAAGAGCTCTCCTGCCCCTTCACAGTCATTAGAGGTGAGGACTGGGGTGTGGACCTGAATAAAGCCCTTCTCCTGCAACAACAACACAGACATTATCATCTGGACTGGGGTGTGGACCTGAACAAAGCCCTTCTCCTGCAACAACAACAACACAGACATTATCATCTGGACTGGGGTGTGGACCTGAATAAAGCCCTTCTCCTGCAACAATGACATTTCACACTATTGGGTCATCTTGGATATTGTACTTTCCCGACATGGTTCCAGCACCAAAGGTGGATGAGAAGGCCAGCCAGACCAGCCCAGCAAAGCCTGGCTTGGGACAGTAGTGTGAAAAGGATATGAGTTGGTATAACAATGATATTCTATGAAAAGCCAACTGACATTTACTCCTGAGGTGCTGACTTGTTCACCGGACGTGCTACCTGTCCCAGACCTGCTGTTTTCAACTCTCTAGAGACAGCAGGAGTGGTAGAGATACTCTTAATGATCGGCTATGAAAAGCCAACTGACATTTACTCCTGAGGTGCTGACTTGCTGCACCCTTAACAACTACTGTGATTATAATAATTTGACCCTACTGGTCATTTATGAACATTTGAACATCTTGGCCATGTTCTGTTATAATCTCCACCCGGCACAGCCAGAAGAGGACTGGCCACCCCTCATAGCCTGGTTCCTCTCTAGGTTTCTAGAGTTTTTCCTAGCCACCGTGCTTCTACACCTGCATTGCTTGCTGTTTGGGGTTTTAGAAGGGCTTTATAAATACATTTGATTGATATTCTAGTCTACTGGTCTAACATTGGTCTCATCTCACCTTGAAATATTGCTGTATAGCAGTGGTGGCTTCGCTGCGTATTCTCAGCAGGGAACTGAAGACGTTGGTTTTACACCTCAGGTGAGGAAACTGACGGATGTATTCCAGACCATGTTTCTCCTTGATCTTAAAGGGAAGTCCTGAAACAACAGAGCATGACAAAGGTTATATATTTACATTCTCCAACCACATCTATCAGGTTATATATTTACATTCTCCAACCACATCTATCAGGTTATATATTTACATTCTCCAACCACATCTATCTGGTTATATATTTACATTCTCCAACCGCATCTATCTGGTTATATATTTACATTCTCCAACCGCATCTATCTGGTTATATATTTACATTCTCCAACCACATCTATCAGGATATATATTTACATTCTCCAACCACATCTATCTGGTTATATATTTACATTCTCCAACCACATCTATCAGGTTATATATTTACATTCTCTAACCACATCTATCAGGTTATATATTTACATTCTCCAACCACATCTATCAGGTTATATATTTACATTCTCCAACCACATCTATCAGGTTATATATTTACATTCTCCAACCACATCTATCAGGTTATATATTTACATTCTCCAACCACATCTATCAGGTTATATATTTACATTCTCCAACCACATCTATCAGGTTATATATTTACATTCTCCAACCACATCTATCAGGTTAAATATATTTACATTCTCCAACCACATCTATCAGGTTATATATTTACATTCTCCAACTACATCTATCTGGTTATATATTTACCACAGGGTTACATTCTCCAACCACATCTATCTGGTTATATATTTACATTCTCCAACCACATCTATCTGGTTATATATTTACATTCTCCAACCACATCTATCTGGTTATATATTTACAATCTCCAACCACATCTATCAGGTTATATATTTACATTCTCCAACCACATCTATCTGGTTATATATTTACCACAGGGTTACATTCTCCAACCACATCTATCAGGTTATATATTTACATTCTCCAACCACATCTATCAGGTTATATATTTACATTCTCCAACCACATCTATCAGGTTATATATTTACATTCTGCAACCACATCTATCTGGTTATATATTTACATTCTCCAACCACATCTATCTGGTTATATATTTACATTCTCCAACCACATCTATCAGGTTATATATTTACATTCTCCAACCACATCTATCAGGTTATATATTTACATTCTCCAACCACATCTATCAGGTTATATATTTACATTCTCCAACCACATCTATCTGGTTATATATTTACATTCTCCAACCACATCTATATGGTTATATATTTACATTCTCCAACCACATCTATCTGGTTATATATTCACCACAGGGTTACATTCTCCAACCACATCTATCTGGTCAGCCTGCAGTTCCACGTCCTGCTTGCGGCTGGGACTCGTGACCAGGCTTCCTGAGATCTCCACAGCACTCCCAAACGTCAGCAGTCTGGAGAAGAAGAAACAACCAGGAAAGAACAGAGAAGTGATAATCAAGCCAATGAAAAATACTCATGACAGGTATAGTAATATATCACATAACTACACAAGTCACTTTACCCTGAAGGGAAGAGGGTGCTATGGGCCCTGGTCTAAAGTAGTACACTATACAGGGAAGAGGGTACTATGGGCCATGGTCTAAAGTAGTACACTATACAGGGAAGAGGGTACTATGGGCCCTGGTCTAAAGTAGTGCACCATACAGGGAAGAGGCCCTGGTCTAAAGTAGTACACTATACAGGGAAGAGGGTACTATGGGCCCTGGTCTAAAGTAGTGCACTATACAGGGAAGAGGGTGCTATGGGCCCTGGTCTAAAGTAGTGCACCATACAGGGAAGAGGGTACTATGGGCCCTGGTCTAAAGTAGTGCACCATACAGGGAAGAGGCCCTGGTCTAAAGTAGTGCACCATACAGGGAAGAGGCCCTGGTCTAAAGTAGTGCACTATACAGGGAAGAGGGTACTATGGGCCCTGGTCTAAAGTAGTGCACCATACAGGGAAGAGGGTACTATGGGCCCTGGTCTAAAGTAGTGCACCATACAGGGAAGAGGCCCTGGTCTAAAGTAGTGCACTATACAGGGAAGAGGGTACTATGGGCCCTGGTCTAAAGTAGTGCACCATACAGGGAAGAGGCCCTGGTCTAAAGTAGTGCACTATACAGGGAAGAGGGTACTATGGGCCCTGGTCTAAAGTAGTGCACCATACAGGGAAGAGGGTGCTATAATAAAAGGTAGCCTACAGGTACGTCCTCACCTGTGGTTGAGCTCTGAGCTGGCCACTACCTGTAGAGACTGAAGGGAGCTCCCGTCATTCACATGGAGGAACAGATTCTCCTTCTGGGGTCTCACAGAGCGAACCCAGCCCTAGGATATCAGAGGGAACGTATATTACAGTACATTATAGACTTCTTCTGTCGAATTTTACCCCTTTTTCTCCCCAATTTAATAGTATCCAATTATTAGTAGTTACTATCTTGTCTCATCGCTACAACTCCCGGGAGAGACGACGGTCGAAAGTCATGCGTCCTCCGAAACACAAACCAACCAAGCCGCACTGCTTCTTAACACAGCCCGCATCCAACTTCACTTGACTCATTTTCTATGAAGGCATCTTTACTTTTACTCAAGTATGACAACTGCGTTTAAAAAAAAAACATTTGAGTCATTTAGCAGACACTCTTATCCAGAGTGACTTACAGGATTCATCTTAAGATAGCTAGAGTTAGGTGGGACAACCACATATCACAGGCATAGAAAATACATTTCTTCACCGCAGGAGGGACAGGACATTACACTATACACTTTGACCAACTCGGTCCTGAGTGAAATAGCTAAATACAGTAATCTGTATTTAACCTTTCAGAAATGAAGTTGCAAATGTAATATTTGGAAATGACAGTAGCAGTGATGAACACTGAGCAGCAGAGCTCTGAGGGTCATTCATTCATTCATTCACGTACTTCTCATTCATTCATTCACTTCTCATTCATTCATTCATTTATGACCGTATTTGATTTAACCTTTAACAAGGCAGGTCAGTCGAGAAGAAATTCTTCATTTACAATGACGGTCTACAGTAGACACAATTACAATACCTGCACTTTGATTTTTGTTCCCACATCTAAATTTGAGATTGCCTCGCATATTCGGGTCTTTCTGGGCGTCTCCTGGCAGTAATATCGAAGGCTTTGCAACATTCCAAGAGCTGCTTCAGACAACCACAACCTATTAGCCGGCAACATTGTTACTATATGCCTCAAATAAATAGTTTAGTTACAGACGCTATATTATGCAATATGGAGCTACAATTACTAAAATGCAAAAGAGGTAGACGATTTCTTCATTATGACGGTTAAATTCAGTTTATAAAACACTGGTTGACATTCACGTTGTCCCGTGCATCCTGGTTGAAGATCACTTCCCGTTTGGGTCTCTGGCTATTGGTGCTCCTTCTTCTTCGTCTTCTTCTATGGGGTTGAACGGCGGTTGGCTATTGGTGCTCCTTCTTCTTCGTCTTCTTCGATGGGGTTGAACGGCGGTTGGCTATTGGTGCTCCTTCTTCTTCGTCTTCTTCTATGGGGTTGAACGGCGGTTGGCTATTGGTGCTCCTTCTTCTTCGTCTTCTTCGATGGGGTTTAACGTCGGTTGGTGCGATTCTGTGACATTTCTTTTCAACTAGACAATACGACTACGCTGAACCGTGTGGCACTGGTCCATAACCAGAGACGTGACCGGGAAAAAACGGCCCGTCTCTAATCTGCACCGTTTATGTTGTCAACAAGGCAGCATCACAGATTGAACAATGACACAGAGATTTCACCGGATTGTATAAACATGTTTTAAAGCATCCGCTTGGCATTTCCATTCACTAGCAAATATGGTCGTGAGAGAAAGCCAAGTGGCCGGCAGTTGGAGGAGATATAACGAGGTGGATTTTGATCGATATTCTTCAAATTTTCTCATCGATGAAACATTTGATCTCAATACAGTTTTCTGTTCACAAAACTAGAATATGTTACAAATAGAGTGGACCAAGTTTGGTAGGCTTTACCCCTAGACAACGTTTTTTTTTATGTCGTTCGTTGATTAGGAGTGCATAGGCGAAATGAGTTATGGCACACGCGCTATTTATAGAGTAGGCGTTCCCTAACGGAAATATGCAACTGTGTGCTAGAACGGGCCAATAGAATCTCGCTAGCTCGTTTATGGCTCTGCCCACTTATGACTCATTTGTTTCCGTTTGAAACAACAGGCGGTGGTCTATCTTGGTTTATTTATAAAAATCTTTGTCAGCATAGTGCATCGTCCAGAAACATACAATCCCTTTTCCGTCAAATATAAACTAATGCGATCAACTTTCACCCTGTTAAAACACCTCTAATCGGGCGCCCTGGCAAGATCAATCGAATCCCATCAATCTCCCTACGAATATGACTCGTGCTCTAATTCCTTCTGGTAGATGTAGTTCTTTAAAGGACAAACAGGTCAAAATAACACATCACACTAAAATAATTGTATAATTTGTAGAAATTATTTCAATTCCATTGTCAAATGTCTTTGATGTGATCCAACTAAAACAATTGTTCACTAACATTTTATGGGGATTACATTTCTGAAATTACCACAGAGAACATGATTAAACACACTGTATGTTACTGCAGTATATTCATCCTGGAAGCTATGTTTTCTTTATTTGCCATTGGCTATAGCCTACGTCTATCAATGTTGTTTCCCGCTCTCTGACCTCTGACCTGTGTCTGATGTGATTTGATATTTCCAAATCCTCATGAAGGCAGATGATGTAGGAAGTTAACAATAATAATGTAGGTGTCTATTACACAGTTATATAGGAAAAAAATTACGTAGGGGATGTGGGGACATGTTGTTATTATTTATATATTTTTTCGGGGGGTGTCGGGGGCCCCCCAGATAGCATATGAACACGTCATAAGCAATGTAAGAACGTGTGGAGGGAGGTGCCCCCAAATGCATTAGTTTAAGTGTAGACTGGAAATGTAATTTTTTTCACATCACAACTCCCCCTGAGAGTGTAACAGAGAGCAACAGCCCTGGAGAAAACAGGTTGATGGGGCGGCAGGGTAGCCTAGTGGTTAGAGGTTGGTGTGCCTTGTGTATTATTCATATCTGCCTTGAAATGCCTTCATTAAATGCCCTGTGCAGTTAAACATGTGATTTGCTGTATTTTCTTTAAATACTAACTGCTCATTCTGAAAGTATTCAGACCCCTGGACTTTCTCCACAGTTTGATACGTTCCTGATTCTAAAATGTATTAAATGGTCCCCCCCCCCCTCATCAATCTGCACACAATACCCAGTTATAATTACAACGGAATAACTCGTTTTTATACATTTTTGCCAATTTTTTAAAAACAATAAAATGGAAATATCACATTTACTTATCACAAACTTCTTCCATTTGAGAATGATGGAGGCCACTGTGTTCTTGAGGACCTTCAATGCTGCAGAAATGTTTTGGTACTCTTCCCCAGATCTGTGCCTCAACACAATCCTGTCTCGAAGCTCAACGGACAATTCCTTTGACCTGATGGCTTGTTTTTTGCTCTGACATACAATGTCAACTGTGAGACCTTATATAGACAGGTGTGTGCCTTTCCAAATCATGTCCAATCAATTGAATTTACCACAGGTGAACTCCAATCAAGTTGTAGAAACATCTCAAGGAGGATCAATGGAGACAGCATGCACTTGAGCTCAATTTTGAGGAAAAACTATAATTTCATCCATTTTAGAATAAGGCTGGAAAGTAGCAAAATGTGGAAAAAGTCAAATGGTCTGAATACTTTCCGAATGCCCTGTAGATATACACTACACGACCTAAAGTATGTAAACACCTGCTCATCAAACATCTAATTTCAAAATCATGGGCATTAATATAGAGTTGGTTCCCCTTTGCTGCTATAACAGCCTCCACTCTTCTGGGAAGGCTTTCCACTCTATGTCAAATCAAATCTAATTTTATTTGTCACATACACATGGTTAGCAGATGTTAATGCGAGTGTAGCGAAATGCTTGTGCTTCTAGTTCCGACAATGCAGTAATAACCAACAAGTAATCTAACTAACAATTCCAAAACTACTGTCTTATACACAGTGTAAGGGGATAAAGAATATGTACATAAGGACATATGAATGAGTGATGGTACAGAGCAGCATAGGCAAGATACAGTAGATGATATCGAGTACAGTATATACATATGAGATGAGTATGTAAACAAAGTGGCATAGTTAAAGTGGCTAGTGATACATGTATTACATAAGGATACAGTCGATGATATAGAGTACAGTATATACGTATGCTTATGAGATGAATAATGTAGGGTAAGTAACATTATATAAGGTAGCATTGTTTAAAGTAGCTAGTGATATATTTACATCATTTCCCATCAATTCCCATTATTAAAGTGGCTGGAGTTGAGTCAGTGTCAGTGTCAGTGTGTTGGCAGCAGCCACTCAATGTTAGTGGTGGCTGTTTAACAGTCTGATGGCCTTGAGATAGAAGCTGTTTTTCAGTCTCTCGGTCCCAGCTTTGATGCACCTGTACTGACCTCGCCTTCTGGATGATAGCGGGGTGAACAGGCAGTGGCTCGGGTGGTTGATGTCCTTGATGATCTTTATGGCCTTCCTGTAACATCGGGTGGTGTAGGTGTCCTGGAGGGCAGGTAGTTTGCCCCCGGTGATGCGTTGTGCAGACCTCACTACCCTCTGGAGAGCCTTACGGTTGTGGGCGGAGCAGTTGCCGTACCAGGCGGTGACAACATTGTTGGAACATTGCTGCTATAACAGCCTCCACTCTTCTGGGAAGGCTTTCCACTAGATGTTGGAACATTGCTGCTATAACAGCCTCCACTCTTCTGGGAAGGCTTTCCACTAGATGTAGGAACATTGCTGTGGGGACTTGCTTCCATTCAGCCACAAGAGCATTAGTGAGATTGGGCACTGATGTTGGGCGATTAGGACTGGCTTGCAGTCAGTGTTCCAATTCATCACAAAGGTGTTCGATGGGGTTTAGGTCAGGACTCTGTGCAGGCCAGTCAAGTTCCACTCGGATCTCGACAAACCATTTCTGTATGGACCTCGCTTTGTGCATGGGGGCATTGTCATGCTGAAACAGGAAAGGACCTTCCCCAAACTGTTGCTACAAAGTTGGAAGCACAGAATCGTATACAATGTTATTGTATGTTGTAGCGGTAAGATTTCCCTTCACTGGAACTAAGGGGCCTAACCTGAACCATGAAAAACAGCCCTAGACCATTATTCCTCCTCCACCAAACTTTACAGTTGGCACTGGGGCAGGTAGCGTTCTCCTGGCATCTGCCAAACCGGCGAGCTTTACACATCTCCATCCGCCGCATTGCGAATGGTGATCTTAGGCTTGTGTGCGGCTGCTCGGCCATGGAAAGCCATTTCATGAAGCTCCCAACAAACAGTTGTTGTGCTGACGCTGCTTCCAGAGTCAGTTTAGAACTCGGTAGGGAGTGTTGCACCCGAGGACAGACGATTTGCGCTTCAGCGGGCGGTCCCGTTCTGTGAGCTTGAGTGGCCTACCACTTCTCGGCTGAGCTGTTGTTGCTCCTAGACATTTCTACTTCACCTAACAGCACTTACAGTTGCTCAGGGCAGCTCTAGCAGGGAATACATTTGACGAACTGAGTTGTTGGAAAGGTGGCATCCTATGATGGTGCCACGTTGAAAGTCACTGAGTTCTTCAGTATGGCCATTCTATTGTCAATATTTGTCTATGGAGATTGCATGGCTGTGTAATTGATTTCATATGTGGCTGAAAAAGCAGAATCCACTAATTTGAAGGGGTGTCCACATACCTTTGTATATATACATAAACTCAGCAAAAAAATGAACGTCCTCTCATTGTCAACTGCATTTAATTTCATCGAATTTAACATGTAAAATATTTCTATGAACATAAACTGAACAAGTTCCACAGACATGTGACTAACAGAAATTGAATAATGTGTCCCTGAACAAAGGGGGGGGGGTCAAAATCAAAAGTATGAGTCAGTGTCTGGTGTGGCCACCAGCTGCATTAAGTACGGCAGTGCATCACCTCCTCATGGACTGCACCAGATTTTACCGTTCTTGCTGTGAGATGTTACCCCACTCTTCCACCAAGGCACCTGCAAGTTCCCGGACATTTCTGGGGGGAATGGCCATAGCCCTTAGGCCGTAGGCCGTAGTGGATGTGTTCCCGTAATACCCTCTAAATACCCTCCAAATACCCCTCTCTTTACCCTCTATATACACATCTATATACCCTCTAAATACCCCTCTATATACCCTCTATATACCTCTCTATATACCCCTCTATATACCCTCTAAATACCCCTCTATATACCCTCTAAATACCCTCTAAATACCGCCCATATATACCCTCTATATACCCTCTAAATACCCCTCTATATACCCTCCAAATACCCCTCTATATACCCTCTATATACACCTCTATATACCCTCTAAATACCCCTCTATATACCCTCTAAATACCCCTCTATATACCCCTCTATATACCCTCTAAATACCCCTCTATATACCCTCTATATACCTCTCTATATACCCCTCTATATACACTCTAAATACCCCTCTATATACCCTCTATATACACCTCTAAATACCCCTCTATATACCCCTCTATATACCCTCAAAATACCCCTCTATGTACCCTCTAAATACCCCTCTATATACCCTCAAAATACCCCTCTATATACCCTCTATATACACCTCTATATACCCTCTAAATACCCCTCTATATACCCCTCTATATACCCTCTATATACACCTCTATATACCCTCTAAATACCCCTCTATATACCCTCCAAATACCCCTCTATATACCCCTCTATATACCTCTCTATATACACTCTAAATACCCCTCCATATACCCCTCTATATACCCTCTAAATACCCCTCTATATACCCCTCTATATACCCTCTAAATACCCCTCTATATACCCTCCAAATACCCCTCTATATACCCTCTATATACCCTCTAAATACCCCTCTATATACCCCTCTATATACCCTCTATATACCCTCTATATACCCTCCAAATACCCGTCTATATACCCTCTATATACCCTCTAAATACACCTCTATATACCCCTATCTATATACCTCTCTATATACCCCTCTATATACCCTCTAAATACCCCTCTATATACCCCTCTATATACCCTCTAAATACCCCTCTATATACCCCTCTATATACCATCTATATACCCCTCTATATACCCCTCTGTATACCTTCTATATACCCCTCTATATACTCATCTATATACCCCTCTATATACCCTCTATATACCCCTCTATATACCTTCTATATACCCCTCTATATACCCCTATATATATACCCCTCTAAATACCCCTCTATATACCCTCCAAATACCCCTCTATATACCCTCTATATACACCTCTATATACCCTCTAAATACCCCTCTATATACCCCTCTATATACCCTCTATATACCCTCCAAATACCCGTCTATATACCCTCTATATACCCTCTAAATACCCCTCTATATACCCCTCTATATACCTCTCTATATACCCCTCTATATACCCTCTAAATACCCATCTATATACCCCTCTATATACCCTCTAAATACCCCTCTATATACCCCTCTATATACCCCTCTATATACCATCTATATACCCTCTATATACCCCTCTATATACCCCTCTGTATACCTTCTATATACCCCTCTATATACCCCTCTATATACTCATCTATATACCCCTCTATATACCCTCTATATACCCCTCTATATACCCCTCTATATACCCTATATATACCCCTCTATATACCCCTATATATACCCCTCTATATACCCCTCTATATACCCCTCTACATACCCCTCTATATACCCCTATATATACCCCTCTACATACCCCTCTATAAACCCTCCATATACCCTCATAATAAAGGACCCTGTCTACTCTTCGTCCACCTCCTTATCTACACCATATTTTTCCCAGGCAAAGTTACCTTTACATACAGATAGAATGAATCCCTCTTCACATCAGTAGGACATAAAAGACAGTGTCCTTTAACGACCTAGAGAACGGCACTCTATCCACCAGACAGGATGAGAAAACATATGCAGTTTAGAAAATAGCATCAGGAAATATATTTCTACTCTGTAAGAAATATATCCACTTGGTAGGAAAAGGATTTCTCAGTTAGGGAATGGAAAGGATGTCTGGAGAGTCAGAGAGTAGTCAGAGGGAGGTCACACACACACACACACACACACACACACACACACACACACACACACACACACACACACACACACACACACACACACACACACACACACACACACACACACCCTTTCAGTGTTGACAGGTTGTAGAGTGGTCAGAAGGGAGTCCCAACTCTTCCAGTGCAGCTCATCCACGTCACATCTCAGGTGTAGGAGGTGTTCCTATAACAACAGGTTCCATACAGAACCCGGTCAACCGACGCCTTCCACAGAGAGACTGAGGGATGTATCCAAAATGGCATCCTATTCCCTATCAATATATTTAGGGTATAGGGATGTAATTTGGGACACAGTGTGTTTCAAAGGCAGAGGAATATATTTATAATACAGAAAATAATTAAAAAGGGATTATCTTACCTCCCTCTGTCTTTGATTTGTACCAGACGAGCAAGAGAGAAACATATTGTCACACATGCAGAAAGTAAGAGAAACCTGTTGAATCCTAAAAGCCCCACAGATATTAACCCATAAAATTGGACCAATTTCATTCAGAGCAACTTATCACAAACATTTGTCTATTATTCATTGAAAGTGTTTCTGTGATACTCAGAGGATGAGGAATTGGCCACTGAGCTAATTTGATGCATCAGTATAACCTAAAACAGCGACACGAGCGAAACGAGCGACACGAGCGAAACGAGCGACACGAGCGAAAACGAGCGACACGAGCGACACGAGCGTTACGAGCGAAAAACGAGCGACACGAGCGTTACGAGCGTTACGAGCGACACGAGCGACACGAGCGAAACGAGCGAAACGAGCGACACGAGAGAAACGAGCAACACGAGCGAAAACGAGCATTACGAGCGATATGAGCGACACGAGCGACACGAGCGTTACGAGCTAAACGAGCGACACGAGCGAAAACGAGCATTACGAGCGTTACGAGCGACACGAGCGACACGAGCGACACGAGAAACGAGCAACACGAGCGAAAACGAGCATTACGAGCGATATGAGCGACACGAGCGACACGAGCGTTACGAGCTAAACGAGCGACACGAGCGACACGAGCGAAACGAGCGATACGAGCGAAACGAGCGACACGAGCGAAAACGAGCGTCACGAGCGAAAAACGAGCATTATGAGCGATATGAGCGACATGAGCGAAACGAGCGACGAGCTAAACGAGCGATACGAGCGAAACGAGCGTCACGAGCGAAAACGAGCGTCACGAGCGACACGAGCGACACGAGCATTACGAGCGTTACGAGCAACACGAGCATAACGAGCATAACGAGCGATATGGGGCGACATGAGCGAAAACGAGCGATACGAGCGACACGAGCATAACGAGCATAACGAGCGATATGAGCGACACGAGCGAAAACGAGCAACACGGGCGAAAACGAGCGAAACGAGCGACACGAGCGAAAACGAGCGACACGATCGATACGAGCGATACGGGCGACACGGGCGAAACGAGAGACACGAGCGACACGAGCGATACGAGCGAAACGAGCGATACGAGCGATATGAGCGATACGAGTGAAAAGAGCGATACGAGCGAAAACGAGCGACACGAGCGAAACGAGCGATACGAGCGATACGAGTGAAAACGAGCGATACGAGCGACACGAGCGAAAAAACGAGCGATACGAGCGATACGAGTGAAAACGAGCGATACGAGCGATACGAGCGAAAACGAGCGATAAAACGAGCGATACGAGCGACACGAGCGACACGCGCGAAAAACGAGCGATACGAGCGATACGAGCGAAACGAGCGACACGAGCGATTCGAGCGATACGAGCGAAACGAGCGAAACGAGCGATACGAGCGATACGAGCGACACGAGCGACTCGAGCGACACGAGCGAAACGAGCGATACCAGCGATACGAGCGCTACGAGCGCTACGAGCGATACGAGCGACACGAGCGACACGAACGACACGAGCATTACGAGCGATACGAGCGACACGAGCAACATGGGCGAAAACGAGCGAAACGAGCGACACGAGCGAAAACGAGCGACACGAGCGATACGAGCGATACGGGCGACACGGGCGAAACGAGAGACACGAGCGACACGAGCGATACGAGCGATACGAGCGATACGAGCGAAACGAGCGATACGAGTGAAAACGAGAGATACGAGCGATACGAGCGATACGAGCGACACGAGCGATACGAGCGATACGAGCGATACGAGCGAAAAACGAGCGATACGAGCGATACGAGCGATACGAGCGATACGAGCGACACGAGCGATACGAGCGAAAAACGAGCGAAACGAGCGAAACGAGCGACACGAGCGATTCGAGCGATACGAGCGAAACGAGCGAAACGAGCGATACCAGCGATACGAGCGACACGAGCGACTCGAGCGAAACGAGCGATACGAGCGATACGAGCGAAACGAGCGATACGAGCGATACGAGCGAAACGAGCGATACGAGCGAAACGAGCGAAAACGAGCGATACGAGCGATACGAGCGACACGAGCGATACGAGCGAAAATGAGCGATACGAGCGATACGAGCGAACACGAGCGAAAACGAGCGATACGAGCGATACGAGCCAAAACGAGCGATACGAGCGAAAAAGAGCAATACGAGCGAAAAACGAGCGATACGAGCGATACGAATAGAGCGACACGAGCAAAACGAGCGAAACGAGCGATACGAGCGAAACGAGCGACACGAGCGAAATGAACACGAGCGAAACGAGCGACACGAGCAACACGAGCGAAAAACGAGCAACACGAGCGAAACGAGCGACACGAGCGAAAACGAGCAACACGAGAGAAACGAGCGCAACACGAGCGATACGAGCAACACGAGCGAAAACGAGCGATGCGAGCGAAAACGAGCGACACGAGAGAAACGAGCGATACGAGCGATACGAGCGAAACGAGCCAAGGTGCTATCAGGCTTTTAGCTCTACCTTTGGAACACTAAGGGATACCAACTCAGTTCAACTGCATCAGAAAGACATTAATTTGGTTCAAATCTAGGGTTGCTCCATATCTATATAATCTACAGGTCCTCTGTGGAGGCTCCATATCTATATAATCTACAGGTCCTCTGTGGAGGCTCCATATCTATATAATCTACAGGTCCTCTGTGGAGGCTCCATATCTATATAATCTACAGGTCCTCTGTAGTGGCTCCATATCTATATAATCTACAGGTCCTCTGTGGAGGCTCCATATCTATATAATCTACAGGTCCTCTGTGGAGGCTCCATATCTATATAATCTACAGGTCCTCTGTGGAGGCTCCATATCTATATAATCTACAGGTCCTCTGTGGAGGCTCCATATCTATATAATTACAGGTCCTCTGTGGAGGCTCCATATCTATATAATTACAGGTCCTCTGTGGAGGCTCCATATCTATATAATTACAGGTCCTCTGTGGAGGCTCCATATCTATATAATCTTCAGGTCCTCTGTGGAGGCTCCATATCTATATAATCTACAGGTCCTCTGTGGAGGCTCCATATCTATATAATCTACAGGTCCTCTGTGGAGGCTCCATATCTATATAATTACAGGTCCTCTGTGGAGGCTCCATATCTATATAATTACAGGTCCTCTGTGGAGGCTCCATATCTATATAATTACAGGTCCTCTGTGGAGGCTCCATATCTATATAATTACAGGTCCTCTGTGCCAAATTTGGTGCTTTTATCCCTTTTTTCTACTATTGAGTCCATATTTTAAATGTAGCCGCTAGAATACAAAATATGTACTCTTTTTATTTTCTCCATATTGACACCAAAACCATTGTGAATGGTGTTTTTATATCAGTAACTAGCTGCTTGACAAAGTCCTTTTGACCCCTGTTGGTGCTTTTAGGGTTAATTTAGCCTGATGTTGCTGTGATCTGGTTAATTTAGCCTGATGTTGCTGTGCTCTGGTTAATTTAGCCTGATGTTGCTGTGCTCTGGTTAATTTAGCCTGATGTTGCTGTGATCTGGTTAATTTAGCCTGATGTTGCTGTGATCTGGTTAATTTAGCCTGATGTAGCTGTGTTCTGGTTAATTTAGCCTGATGTTGCTGTGATCTGGTTAATTTAGCCTGATGTTGCTGTGATCTGGTTAATTTAGCCTGATGTTGCTGTGATCTGGTTAATTTAGCCTGATGTAGCTGTGATCTGGTTAATTTAGCCTGATGTAGCTGTGATCTGGTTAATTTAGCCTGATGTTGCTGTGATCTGGTTAATTTAGCCTGATGTAGCTTGAACGTGCCTGTACATGTGTGTGGCCGTGCCTGCGTTTCTGCCTGCATTTCTGTATATGTGTGTGTGTGAGTGAGTGTGTCTCTTAACACCATTAGCTGTAAAGGGTGAATCTGATAAGGACGGTGCTGTAATGAGATGCCTCAGATGATTATGGGATGGTTGTCAGCGCTGCCTGGAGAAGGAAGCCCTGAGTCCAGGCATCACGCACAGGGAGCAGACAGGGTGTCCCACACACACACACACACGCGCGCGCACGCACGCACGCACGCGCGCACACACACACACACACACACACACACACACACACCGATGCTGTTGCTGCTGACCCACCATCATTTTGATGATGCACTTAAAAAGTCTTGCAGGGTCATAGTTAATGAATTACCTTCCCAGCATCCATGCTGTTATTACCTGCCCCATGCAATCGAGACAAAGACAAAGTGTCCGTGCCAAATGACACCCTATTCCCTATTTAGTGCACTACTTTTGACCAGGACCAATGGTAGAGCACTATGTAGGGAATAGGGTGCCATTTTGGATGCAGATGCACAGTACCACCACCTCACAGGTAACAGAGCTGTGATATAATCTTGTCTTAACAGAGAGAGGAGGAATTAACAGAGAGAGAGAGGAGGAATAACAGAGAGGAGGAATAACAGAGAGATAGGAATAACAGAGAGAGGAGGAATAACAGAGAGGAGGAATAACAGAGAGAGGAGGGATAACAGAGAGGAGGAATAACAGAGAGAGGAGGGATAACGGAGAGGAGGAATAACAGAGAGAGGAGGAAAACATAGAGGAGGAATAACAGAGAGAGGAGGGATAACGGAGAGGAGGAATAACAGAGAGAGGAGGAAAACATAGAGGAGGAATAACAGAGAGGAGGAATAACGGAGAGGAGGAATAACAGAGAGAGGAGGAAAACATAGAGGAGGAATAACAGAGAGGAGGAATAACAGAGAGGAGGAATAACAGAGAAATGAGGAATAACAGAGAGGAGGAATAACAGAGAGAGAGGCGGAATAACAGAGAGGAGGAGGAACAGAGAGAGGAGGAAAACATAGAGGAGGAATAACAGAGAGAGAGGAGTAATAACAGCGAGGAGGAATAACAGAGAGAGGAGGAATAACAGAGAGGAGGAGTAACAGAGAGAGGAGGAAAACATAGAGGAGGAATAACAGAGAGAGAGGAGGAATAACAGAGAGAGAGGAGGAATAACAGAGAGGAGGAATAACAGAGAGACAGGAGGAATTACAGAGAGAGAGGAGGAATAACAGAGAGGAGGAATAACAGAGAGAGAGGAGGAATAACAGAGAGGAGGAATAACAGAGAGAGGAGGAATAACAGAGAGGAAGAATAACAGAGAGAGGAGGAATAACAGAGAGAGGAGGAATAACACAGAGAGAGGAGGAATAACACAGAGAGAGGAGGAATAACACAGAGAGAGGAGGAATAACACAGAGAGAGGAGAAATAACAGAGAGAGGAGGAATAACAGAGAGAGAGGAGGAATAAAAGAGAGAGGAGGAATAACACAGAGAGAGGAGGAATAACAGAGAGAGGAGGAATAACACAGAGAGAGGAGGAATAACAGAGAGAGGAGGAATAACACAGAGAGAGGAGGAATAACAGAGAGAGGAGGAATAACACAGAGAGAGGAGGAATAACACAGAGAGAGGAGGAATAACAGAGAGAGGAGGAATAACAGAGAGAGGAGGAATAACAGAGAGAGAGGAGGAATAACAGAGAGAGGAGGAATAACAGAGGAGGAATAACAGAGAGAGGAGGAATAACAGAGAGAGAGGAGGAATAACAGAGAGAGGAGGAATAACAGAGAGAGGAGGAATAACAGAGAGAGGAGGAATAACAGAGAGAGGAGGAATAACAGAGAGAGGAGGAATAACAGAGAGAGAGGAGGAATAACAGAGAGAGGAGGAATAACAGAGAGAGGAGGAATAACAGAGAGAGGAGGAATAACAGAGAGAGGAGGAATAACAGAGAGAGGAGGAATAACAGAGAGAGGAGGAATAACACAGAGAGGAGGAATAACAGAGAGAGGAGGAATAACAGAGAGAGGAGGAATAACATAGAGAGGAGGAATAACAGAGAGAGGAGGAATAACAGAGAAAGGAGGAATAACAGAGAGAGGAGGAATAACAGAGAGAGGAGGAATAACAGAGAGGAGGAATAACAGAGAGAGGAGGAATAACAGAGAGAGGAGGAATAACAGAGAGAGGAGGAATAACAGAGAGAGGAGGAATAACAGAGAGAGGAGGAATAACACAGAGAGAGGAGGAATAACAGAGAGAGGAGGAATAACAGAGAGAGGAGGAATAACAGAGAGAGAGGAGGAATAACAGAGAGAGAGGAGGAATAACAGAGAGAGAGGAGGAATAACAGAGGAGGAATAACAGAGAGAGGAGGAATAACAGAGAGAGGAGGAATAACAGAGAGAGGAGGAATAACAGAGAGAGGAGGAATAACGGAGAGAGGAGGAATAACAGAGAGAGGAGGAATAACAGAGAGAGGAGGAATAACAGAGAGAGGAGGGACAATGAATCTCCAGAAAATGGATGTATTGACCTCATCTATCTGTTGAATAACACAGAGAGAGGAGGAATAACAGAGAGAGGAGGAATAACAGAGAGAGGAGGGACAATGAATCTCCAGAAAATGGATGTATTGACCTCATCTATCTGTTGAATAACACAGAGAGAGGAGGAATAACAGAGAGAGGAGGAATAACAGAGAGAGGAGGGACAATGAATCTACAGAAAATGGATGTATTGACCTAATCTATCTGTTGAATAACACAGAGAGAGGAGGAATAACAGAGAGAGGAGGAATAACAGAGAGAGGAGGAATAACACAGAGAGAGGAGGAATAACAGAGAGAGGAGGAATAACAGAGAGAGGAGGAATAACAGAGAGAGGAGGAATAACAGAGAGAGGAGGGACAATGAATCTCCAGAAAATGGATGTATTGACCTCATCTATCTGTTGAATAACACAGAGAGATGAGGAATAACAGAGAGAGGAGGAATAACAGAGAGAGGAGGAATAACAGAGAGAGGAGGAATAACAGAGAGAGGAGGAATAACAGAGAGAGGAGGAATAACAGAGAGAGGAGGAATAACAGAGAGAGAGGAGGAATAACAGAGAGAGGAGGAATAACAGAGAGAGGAGGAATAACAGAGAGGAGGAATAACAGAGAGGAGGAATAACAGAGAGAGGAGGAATAACAGAGAGAGAGGAGGAATAACAGAGAGAGGAGGAATAACAGAGAGGAGGAATAACAGAGAGAGGAGGAATAACAGAGAGAGGAGGAATAACAGAGAGAGGAGGAATAACACAGAGAGAGGAGGAATAACAGAGAGAGGAGGAATAACAGAGAGAGAGGAGGAATAACATAGAGAGGAGGAATAACAGAGAGAGGAGGAATAACAGAGAGAGGAGGAATAACAGAGAGAGGAGGAATAACAGAGAGAGAGGAGGAATAACAGAGAGAGGAGGAATAACAGAGAGAGGAGGAATAACAGAGAGAGGAGGAATAACAGAGAGAGGAGGAATAACAGAGAGAGGAGGAATAACACAGAGAGAGGAGGAATAACAGAGAGAGGAGGAATAACAGAGAGAGGAGGAATAACAGAGAGAGAGGAGGAATAACAGAGAGAGAGGAGGAATAACAGAGAGAGAGGAGGAATAACAGAGAGAGGAGGAATAACAGAGAGAGGAGGAATAACAGAGAGAGGAGGAATAACAGAGAGAGGAGGAATAACAGAGAGAGGAGGAATAACAGAGAGAGGAGGAATAACAGAGAGAGGAGGAATAACAGAGAGAGGAGGAATAACAGAGAGAGGAGGGACAATGAATCTCCAGAAAATGGATGTATTGACCTCATCTATCTGTTGAATAACACAGAGAGAGGAGGAATAACAGAGAGAGGAGGAATAACAGAGAGAGGAGGGACAATGAATCTCCAGAAAATGGATGTATTGACCTCATCTATCTGTTGAATAACACAGAGAGAGGAGGAATAACAGAGAGAGGAGGAATAACAGAGAGAGGAGGAATAACAGAGAGAGGAGGGACAATGAATCTACAGAAAATGGATGTATTGACCTCATCTATCTGTTGAATAACACAGAGAGAGGAGGAATAACAGAGAGAGGAGGAATAACAGAGAGAGGAGGAATAACACAGAGAGAGGAGGAATAAGAGAGAGGAGGAATAACAGAGAGAGGAGGAATAACAGAGAGAGGAGGAATAACAGAGAGAGGAGGGACAATGAATCTCCAGAAAATGGATGTATTGACCTCATCTATCTGTTGAATAACACAGAGAGATGAGGAATAACAGAGAGAGGGGGAATAACAGAGAGAGGAGGAATAACACAGAGAGAGGAGGAATAACAGAGAGAGGAGGAATAACAGAGAGAGGAGGAATAACAGAGAGAGGAGGAATAACAGAGAGAGGAGGGACAATGAATCTCCAGAAAATGGTGTATTGACCTCATCTATCTGTTGAATAACACAGAGAGAGGAGGAATAACAGAGAGTAAAGGAATAACAGAGAGAGAGGAGGAATAACAGAGAGAGGAGGAATTACAGAGAGAGGAGGAATAACAGAGAGAGGAGGGATAACAGAGAGAGGAGGAATAACAGAGAGGAGGAATAACAGAGAGAGGAGGAATAACAGAGAGAGGAGGAATAACAGAGAGAGGAGGAATAACAGAGAGAGGAGGGACAATGAATCTCCAGAAAATGGATGTATTGACCTCATCTATCTGTTGAATAACACACACGTAGAGAGAGGAGGAATAACACAGAGAGGGGAGGAATAACACAGAGAGGGGAGGAATAACACAGAGAGGGGAGGAATAACACAGAGAGGGGAGGAATAACACAGAGAGGGGAGGAATAACACAGAGAGGGGAGGAATAACACAGAGAGGGGAGGAATAGCACAGAGAGGGGAGGAATAACACAGAGAGGGGAGGAATAACACAGAGAGGGGAGGAATAACACAGAGAGGGGAGGAATAACACACACGCAGAGAGAGGAGGAATAACACACACGTAGAATATAGTTTTACAGACACTTTAGAAACAGCAAGGGACCTAGATAATGTGTCCCTCCAAGAAATTACAACCCATGGATATATGGACAGTGTTTACGATCGGCACATCCTCTAACAGGGGGGAAAGTACTGTACAGCCAGTCATATTCAGCTTTCCACTAAAGCTATTGTCAAGATGAATAATCCATGACAAGTGTTTAGATAGAACGGTAGTACTTCAGTATATGACACGTTGATGAAAAATATATGAATGCACCGTGTAATTCTTTGTTCTACCACCAGGTGGTAGTGTAGCTCTATTAAAAATTCATTTGAAACAGTCGGATTGATATACATTTAGAATCATCACAGATATTTTATTATCAGTTTCAAGGCCTGTTGAAATATAAACAGGCTTGTATAAAGTTGTCTTTTTACTGCAGGCAATTTGAAAAAAATAATATATTTTATCAAATTCAAAACAAGCTATTGGTATTCTATCTAACGGTATATTTGATTCTAATAATCTGTGAAAACCTCAACTCATAACCATAATATGAATGAGGATTAATGGGGGGAAATAACTGGCGAGGTTTTGGCGTTTGGGGTTGGAGATAAAACGGATGTGTGGTGTATTCTGACCTTGTCTTAATTCCCTGACAGTTCTACCACCTTTAAGCACAAAGAAACCATCAACAAGGAACCTGTCGGTTCCAAGTGGAAAAATCATCTACTTTATTCCTTCCAATAGAAATAACACCATTCTCCATGTACTCTAATTTCCAATTTAATACGAGCTAGGTAAAAAAAAAAAAATATAAATATATATATATATATATAATATTGTAACTTTTTTATTTAACCTTATTTTTACGAGGCAAGTCAGTTAATTATGAAGAAATTCTTATTCACTATGACAGCGTACCAAAAGGCAAAATACCTCCTGTGGGGACGGGGGGACGGGGGGACGGGGGGCTGGGATTAAAAATACAAAATAAATTCAATCAAAATAAAGGACAAAACACACATCACGACAAGAGAGAGACAACACAACACTACATAAAGAGAGACAACACAACACTACATAAAGAGAGACAACACTACATAAAGAGAGACAACACTACATAAAGAGAGACAACACAACACTACATAAAGAGAGACAACACTACATAAAGAGAGACAACACTACATAAAGAGAGACAACACAACACTACATAAAGAGAGACACCACAACACTACATAAAGAGAGACACCACAACACTACATAAAGAGAGACACCACAACACTACATGAAGAGAGACAACACAACACTACATAAAGAGAGACAACACAACACTACATAAAGAGAGACAACACAACACTACATAAAGAGAGACACCACAACACTACATAAAGAGAGACAACAACACTACATAAAGAGAGACAACACAACACTACATAAATAGAGACAACACAACACTACATGAAGAGAGACACCACAACACTACATAGAGAGAGACAACACAACACTACATAAAGAGAGACAACACAACACTACATAGAGAGAGACAACACTACATAAAGAGAGACCACAACACTACATAAAGAGAGACAACACAACACTACATGAAGAGAGACAACACAACACTACATAAAGAGAGACAACACAACACTACATAAAGAGAGACAACACAACACTACATAGAGAGAGACAACACAACACTATAAAAAGAGAGACCACAACACTACATAAAGAGAGACAACACAACACTACATAAAGAGAGACAACACAACACTACATAAAGAGAGACCACAACACTACATAAAGAGAGACAACACAACACTACATAAAGAGAGACAACACAACACTACATAAAGAGAGACAACACAACACTACATAAAGAGAGACCACAACACTACATAAAGAGAGACAACACAACACTACATAAAGAGAGACAACACAACACTACATAAAGAGAGACCACAACACTACATAAAGAGAGACAACACAACACTACATAAAGAGAGACAACACAACACTACATAAAGAGAGACAACACAACACTACATAAAGAGAGACAACACAACACTACATAAAGAGAGACAACACAACACTACATAAAGAGAGACAACACAACACTACATAAGAGACAACACAACACTACATAGAGAGAGACAACACTACATAAAGAGACACCACAACACTACATAAAGAGAGACACCACAACACTACATGAAGAGAGACACCACAACACTACATAGAGAGAGACCACAACACTACATAAAGAGAGACCTAAGACAACACTACATAAAGAGAGACCACAACACTACATAAAGAGAGACAACACAACACTACATAAATAGAGACAACACAACACTACATAAAGATAGACCAGAACACTACATAAAGAGAGACAACACAACACTACATAAAGAGAGACAACACAACACTACATAGAGAGAGACAACACAACACTACATAGAGAGAGACAACACAACACTACATAAAGAGAGACCACAACACTACATAAAGAGAGACAACACAACACTACATAAAGAGAGACCACACAACACTACATAAAGAGAGACAACACAACACTACATAAAGAGAGACACCACAACACTACATAAAGAGAGACAACACAACACGACATAAAGAGAGACAACACAACACTACATAAAGAGAGACAACACAACACTACATAGAGAGAGACAACACTACATAAAGAGAGACCACAACACTACATAGAGAGAGACAACACAACACTACATAAAGAGAGACAACACAACACTACATAAAGAGAGACAACACAACACTACATAGAGAGAGACAACACAACACTATAAAAAGAGAGACCACAACACTACATAAAGAGAGACAACACAACACTACATAAAGAGAGACAACACAACACTACATAAAGAGAGACAACACAACACTACATAAAGAGAGACAACACAACACTACATAAAGAGAGACCACAACACTACATAAAGAGAGACAACACAACACTACATAAAGAGAGACAACACAACACTACATAGAGAGAGACAACACAACACTACATAGAGAGAGACAACACTACATAAAGAGAGACCACAACACTACATAAAGAGAGACAACACAACACTACATAAAGAGAGACAACACAACACTACATAAAGAGAGACAACACAACACTACATAAAGAGAGACAACACAACACTACATAAAGAGAGACAACACAACACTACATAAAGAGAGAGACAACACTACATAAAGAGAGACCACAACACTACATAGAGAGAGACAACACAACACTACATAAAGAGAGACAACACAACACTACATAAAGAGAGACAACACAACACTACATAAAGAGAGACAACACAACACTACATAAAGAGAGACCACAACACTACATAAAGAGAGACAACACAACACTACATAAAGAGAGACAACACAACACTACATAGAGAGAGACAACACTACATAAAGAGAGACCACAACACTACATAGAGAGAGACAACACAACACTACGTAAAGAGAGACAACACAACACTACATAAAGAGAGACAACACAACACTACATAAAGAGAGACAACACAACACTACATAGAGAGAGACAACACAACACTATACAAAAGAGAGACAACACAACACTACATAAAGAGAGACAACACAACACTACATAAAGAGAGACAACACAACACTACATAAAGAGAGACAACACAACACTACATAGAGAGAGACAACACAACACTACATAAAGAGAGACAACACAACACTACATAAAGAGAGACAACACAACACTACATAAAGAGAGACAACACAACACTACATGAAGAGAGACACCACAACACTACAAGAAGAGAGACACCACAACACTACATAAAGAGAGACAACACAACACTACATAAAGAGAGACAACACAACACTACATAAAGATACACCACAACACTACATAAAGAGAGAGACACCACAACACTACATGAAGAGAGACACCACAACACTACATGAAGAGAGACACCACAACACTACATAAAGAGAGACAACACAACACTACATAAAGAGAGACAACACAACACTACATAGAGAGAGACAACACTACATAAAGAGAGACCACAACACTACATAGAGAGAGACCACAACACTACATAAAGAGAGACAACACAACACTACATAAAGAGAGACAACACAACACTACATAGAGAGAGACAACACAACACTACATAGAGAGAGACAACACAACACTACATAAAGAGAGACCACAACACTACATAAAGAGAGACAACACAACACTACATAAAGAGAGACACCACAACACTACATAAAGAGAGACAACACAACACAACATAAAGAGAGACAACACAACACTGCATAAAGAGAGACAACACAACACTACATAGAGAGAGACAACACTACATAAAGAGACAGCACAACACTACATAAAGAGAGACACCACAACACTACATGAAGAGAGACACCACAACACTACATGAAGAGAGACAACACAACACTACATAAAGAGAGACAACACAACACTACAAAAAGAGAGACAACACAACACTACATAAAGAGAGACAACACAACACTACATAAAGAGAGACCACAACACTACATGAAGAGAGACACCACAACACTACATGAAGAGAGACAACACAACACTACATAAAGAGAGACACCACCACAACACTACATAGAGAGACACAACAACACTACATAAAGAGAGACAACACAACACTACATAAAGAGAGACAACACAACACTACATAAAGAGAGACAACACAACACTACATAAAGAGAGACAACACAACACTACATAAAGAGAGACCACAACACTACATAAAGAGAGACAACACAACACTACATAAATAGAGACAACACAACACTACATAAAGAGAGACCACAACACTACATAAAGAGAGACAACACAACACTACATAAAGAGAGACAACACAACTACATAAAGAGAGACAACACAACACTACATAGAGAGACAACACAACACTACATAAAGAGAGACAACACAACACTACATAAAGAGAGACAACACAACACTACATAAAGAGAGACAACACAACACTACATAAAGAGAGACAACACAACACTACATAGAGAGAGACAACACTACATAAAGAGAGACCACAACACTACATAAAGAGAGACAACACAACACTACAAAAAGAGAGACAACACAACACTACATAAAGAGAGACAACACAACACTACATAAAGAGAGACAACACAACACTACATAAAGAGAGACAACACAACACTACATAAAGAGAGACAACACAACACTACATAGAGAGAGACAACACTACATAAAGAGAGACCACAACACTACATAGAGAGAGACAACACAACACTACATAAAGAGAGACAACACAACACTACATAAAGAGAGACAACACAACACTACATAAAGAGAGACAACACAACACTACATAAAGAGAGACAACACAACACTACATAAAGAGAGACAACACAACACTACATAAAGAGAGACAACACAACACTACATAAAGAGAGACCACAACACTACATAAAGAGAGACAACACAACACTACATAAAGAGAGACAACACAACACTACATAGAGAGAGACAACACTACATAAAGAGAGACCACAACACTACATAGAGAGAGACAACACAACACTACGTAAAGAGAGACAACACAACACTACATAAAGAGAGACAACACAACACTACATAAAGAGAGACCACAACACTACATAGAGAGAGACAACACAACACTACATAAAGAGAGACAACACAACACTACATAAAGAGAGACAACACAACACTACATAGAGAGAGACAACACAACACTATAAAAAGAGAGACCACAACACTACATAAAGAGAGACAACACAACACTACATAAAGAGAGACAACACAACACTACATAAAGAGAGACCACAACACTACATAAAGAGAGACAACACAACACTACATAAAGAGAGACAACACAACACTACATAAAGAGAGACCACAACACTACATAAAGAGAGACAACACAACACTACATAAAGAGAGACAACACAACACTACATAGAGAGAGACAACACAACACTACATAGAGAGAGACAACACAACACTACATAAAGAGAGACCACAACACTACATAAAGAGAGACAACACTACATAAAGAGAGACAACACAACACTACATAAAGAGAGACAACACAACACTACATAAAGAGAGACAACACAACACTACATAGAGAGAGACAACACTACATAAAGAGAGACCACAACACTACATAGAGAGAGACAACACAACACTACATAAAGAGAGACAACACAACACTACATAGAGAGAGACAACACAACACTACATAAAGAGAGACAACACAACACTACATAAAGAGAGACACCACAACACTACATAAAGAGAGACAACACAACAACACATACAAAGAGAGACAACACAACACTACATAAAGAGAGACAACACAACACTACATAAAGAGAGACAACACAACACTACATAAAGAGAGACAACACAACACTACATAGAGAGAGACAACACTACATAAAGAGAGACCACAACACTACATAAAGAGAGACAACACAACACTACATAAAGAGAGACAACACAACACTACATAAAGAGAGACAACACAACACTACATAGAGAGAGACAACACAACACTATAAAAAGAGAGACCACAACACTACATAAAGAGAGACAACACAACACTACATAAAGAGAGACAACACAACACTACATAAAGAGAGACCACAACACTACATAAAGAGAGACAACACAACACTACATAAAGAGAGACAACACAACACTACATAAAGAGAGACAACACAACACTACATAAAGAGAGACAACACAACACTACATAAAGAGAGACAACACAACACTACATAAAGAGAGACAACACAACACTACATAAAGAGAGACAACACAACACTACATAAAGAGAGACAACACAACACTACATAAAGAGAGACAACACAACACTACATAGAGAGAGACAACACTACATAAAGAGAGACCACAACACTACATAAAGAGAGACACCACAACACTACATAAAGAGAGACAACACAACACTACATAAAGAGAGACAACATAACACTACATAGAGAGAGACAACACAACACTACATAAAGAGAGACCACAACACTACATAAAGAGAGACAACACAACACTACATAAAGAGAGACAACACAACACTACATAAAGAGAGACCACAACACTACATAAAGAGAGACAACACAACACTACATAAAGAGAGACAACACAACACTACATAGAGAGAGACAACACTACATAAAGAGAGACCACAACACTACATAGAGAGAGACAACACAACACTACGTAAAGAGAGACAACACAACACTACATAAAGAGAGACAACACAACACTACATAAAGAGAGACCACAACACTACATAGAGAGAGACAACACAACACTACATAAAGAGAGACAACACAACACTACATAAAGAGAGACAACACAACACTACATAGAGAGAGACAACACAACACTATAAAAAGAGAGACCACAACACTATAAAAAGAGAGACCACAACACTACATAAAGAGAGACAACACAACACTACATAAAGAGAGACAACACAACACTACATAAAGAGAGACCACAACACTACATAAAGAGAGACAACACAACACTACATAAAGAGAGACCACAACACTACATAGAGAGAGACAACACAACACTACATAAAGAGAGACAACACAACACTACATAAAGAGAGACAACACAACACTACATAGAGAGAGACAACACAACACTATAAAAAGATAAAAAGAGAGACCACAACACTACATAAAGAGAGACAACACAACACTACATAAAGAGAGACAACACAACACTACATAAAGAGAGACAACACAACACTACATAAAGAGAGACAACACAACACTACATAAAGAGAGACCACAACACTACATAAAGAGAGACAACACAACACTACATAAAGAGAGACAACACAACACTACATAGAGAGAGACAACACAACACTACATAGAGAGAGACAACACAACACTACATAAAGAGAGACCACAACACTACATAAAGAGAGACAACACAACACTACATAAAGAGAGACAACACAACACTACATAAAGAGAGACAACACAACACTACATAGAGAGAGACAACACTACATAAAGAGAGACCACAACACTACATAGAGAGAGACAACACAACACTACATAAAGAGACAACACAACACTACATAAAGAGAGACAACACAACACTACATAAAGAGAGACCACAACACTACATAAAGAGAGACCACAACACTACATAAAGAGAGACAACACAACACTACATAAAGAGACAACACAACACTACATAAAGAGAGACAACACAACACTACATAAAAGAGAGACCACACTACATAAAGAGAGACCACAACACTACATAAAGAGAGACAACACAACACTACATAAAGAGAGACAACACAACACTACATAAAGAGAGACAACACAACACTACATAAAGAGAGACCACAACACTACATAAAGAGAGACAACACAACACTACATAAAGAGAGACAACACAACACTACATAGAGAGAGACAACACAACACTACATAGAGAGAGACAACACAACACTACATAAAGAGAGACCACAACACTACATAAAGAGAGACCCCACAACACTACATAAAGAGAGACAACACAACATTACATAGAGAGAGAGACAACACAACACTACATAAAGAGAGACAACCCACCACTACATAAAGAGAGACAACACAACACCAGATAAAGAGAGACAACACAACACTACATAAAGGGAGACAACACAACACTACATAAAGAGACACCACAACACTAAATAAAGAGAGACAACACTACATAAAGAGAGACAACACAACACTACATAAAGAGAGACACCACAACTCTACATAAAGAGAGACAACACAACACTACATAGAGAGAGACAACACAACACTACATAAAGAGAGACCACAACACTACATAGAGAGAGACAACACTACACTACATAAAGAGAGACCACAACACTACATAAAGAGAGACAACACAACACTACATAAAGAGAGACAACACAACACTACATAAAGAGAGACCACAACACTACATAAAGAGAGACAACACAACACTACATAAAGAGAGACAACACAACACTACATAAAGAGAGACCACAACACTACATAAAGAGAGACCACACAACACTACATAGAGAGAGACAACACAACACTACATTAAGAGAGACACCACAACACTACATAAAGAGAGACAACACAACACTACATAAAGAGAGACCACAACACTACATAAAGAGAGACAACACAACACTACATAAAGAGAGACAACACAACACTACATAAAGAGAGACCACAACACTACATAAAGAGAGACAACACAACACTACATAAAGAGAGACAACACAACACTACATAAAGAGAGACAACACAACACTACATAAAGAGAGACAACACAACACTACATAAAGAGACACAACACTACATAAAGAGAGACAACACAACACTACATAGAGAGAGACAACACAACACTACATAGAGAGAGACAACACAACACTACATAAAGAGAGACCACAACACTACATAAAGAGAGACAACACAACACTACATAAAGAGAGACCACAACACTACATAAAGAGAGACCCCACAACACTACATAAAGAGAGACAACACAACATTACATAGAGAGAGACAACACAACACTACATAAAGAGAGACAACCCACCACTACATAAAGAGAGACAACACAACACCAGATAAAGAGAGACAACACAACACTACATAAAGGAGACAACACAACACTACATAAAGAGACACCACAACACTAAATAAAGAGAGACAACACTACATAAAGAGAGACAACACAACACTACATAAAGAGAGACACCACAACTCTACATAAAGAGAGACAACACAACACTACATAGAGAGAGACAACACAACACTACATAAAGAGAGACCACAACACTACATAGAGAGAGACAGCACTACACTACATAGAGAGAGACAACACAACACTACATTAAGAGAGACACCACAACACTACATAAAGAGAGACAACACAACACTACATAAAGAGAGACCACAACACTACATAAAGAGAGACAACACAACACTACATAAAGAGAGACAACACAACACTACATAGAGAGAGACAACACAACACTACATAGAGAGAGACAACACAACACTACATAAAGAGAGACAACACAACACTACATAAAGAGAGACAACACAACATTACATAGAGAGAGACAACACTACATAAAGAGAGACAACACAACACTACATGAAGAGAGACAACACTACATAAAGAGAGACCACAACACTACATAAAGAAAGACCTAAAACGTCAACATAGCATGACAGCAACACAACATGGCAACAACATGCTAGCAACACAACATGACAACAACATGTTAGCAACACAACTTGACAACAACATGCTAGCAACACAACATGTCAACAACATGCTAGCAACACAACATGACAACAACATGCTAGCAACACAACATGGCAACAACATGCTAGCAACACAACATGACAACAACATGCTAGCAACACAACATGACAACAACATGCTAGCAACACAACATGACAACAACATGCTAGCAACACAACATGGCAGCAGGACAACATGGTACAAACATTATTGGTCACAGACAACAACACAAACTGGTAAAGACAAATCCGTTTGGGAGAAGGGGATTGTAAATACAGTTGTTTTAGATAATTTTTTTCCCTTACGATCCCTGGAGACGAATGTGCAACCAGTCATATGGAAGCAACCTGGAAATCACATCACCGCGACCCAGTGAAGAGGCTCTGAATATCCGTTATTCAACCTTTTAGTTGTCTGCCCTCGTCATTTGTGGGGATGAAATTTGGAGACACAATAGCTTTAGTTTTCTGAAGCGGCAAACCGTCCGTGTTGATCTAGAATATTCTGACTTATCTGCCCAGGCTTCTACTCAGTTTAAGTTTACAATTTGTATCATGTTAAATACACAATATATATATATATATACATATATGTTACAAAAGTATGTGGACACCCCTTCAAATGAGTGGATGTGGCTCTTTCAGCCACACCCGTTGTTGACAGGTGTATAAAATGGAGCAGACAACTCAGACCGTATGTAGCAGTTTAAACCAGGAGCCTGGAGCGCAGTTCACGACTGGACCGTTGTCATCACAGATCAACGACTAGTGAGGATTATTCAGGCAGATTTACAGAACTACTGGTCAACCCCTTATTGTAGACTTTTCTCAATTTACAACATTTCATGGATTGAAGAATTTAACATGGCAACTTCCAGGATGAATCAAACCACTGTGTTTTTGATTCACCAATATATTTTGTACCTCTGTTTATAACATCATGTCTCCTCAGTTTATAACATCATGTCTCCTCTGTTTATAACATCATGTCTCCTCTGTTTATAACATCATGTCTCCTCTGTTTATAACATCATGTCTCCTCTGTTTATAACATCATGTCTCCTCTGTTTATAACATCATGTCTCCTCTGTTTATAACATCATGTCTCCTCTGTTTATAACATCATGTCTCCTCAGTTTATAACATCATGTCTCCTCTGTTTATAACAACATGTCTCCTCTGTTTATAACAACATGTCTCCTCTGTTTATAACATCATGTCTCCTCTGTTTATAACAACATGTCTCCTCTGTTTATAACATCATGTCTCATGTCTCCTCTGTTTATAATGTCTCCTCTGTTTATCATGTCTCCTCTGTTTATAACATCATGTCTCCTCTGTTTATATGTCTCCTCTGTTTACATGTCTCCTCTGTCATGTCTCCTCTGTTTATGTCTCCTCTGTTTATAACATCATGTCTCCTCAGTTTATAACTGTTTATCATGTCTCCTCTGTTTATAACAACATGTCTCCTCTGTTTATCATGTCTCCTCTGTTTATAACATCATGTCTCCTCTGTTTATAACATCATGTCTCCTCTGTTTATAACAACATGTCTCCTCTGTTTATATCATGTCTCCTCAGTTTATCATGTCTCCTCTGTTTATAACATCATGTCTCCTCTGTTTATAACATCATGTCTCCTCTGTTTATAACATCATGTCTCCTCAGTTTATAACATCATGTCTCCTCTGTTTAGTCTCTGAACATCATGTCTCCTCAGTTTATAACATCATGTCTCCTCTGTTTATAACATCATGTCTCCTCTGTTTATAACATCATGTCTCCTCTGTTTATAACATCACGTCTCCTCTGTTTAGTCTCTGAACATCATGTTTGACAAGCAGCCAGAGACCTGCCACAACCTGAGGGACATCCAATGAAGATTATAGTGTGGTTATTCCTATTTGCCTTGTTGTTCCGTTGTGGCTTTTCCGTGCCGTTGCTAGTCATTACAAAGCAACACTACATTACCTATTGGGAAACACAAGCACAAAGCAACACTACATTACCTATTGGGAAACACAAGCACAAAGCAACACTACATTACCTATTGGGAAACACAAGCACACAGCAGCACTACATTATCTATTGGGAAACAAGCACAAAGCAGCACTACATTACCTATTGGGAAACACAAGCACAAAGCAACACTACATTACCTATTGGGAAACACAAGCACAAAGCAACACTACATTACCTATTGGGAAACACAAGCACACAAGCAACACTACATTACCTATTGGGAAACACAAGCACAAAGCAACACTACATTACCTATTGGGAAACACAAGCACAAAGCAACACTACATTACCTATTGGGAAACACAGGCACAAAGCAACACTACATTACCTATTGGGGGCAACACTACATTACCTATTGGGAAACACAAGCAACACACATTACCTATTGGGAAACAAGGCACAAACAACTACATTACCTATTGGGAAACACAAGCACAAAGCAACACTACATTACCTATTGGAAACACAAGCACACAGCAACACTACATTACCTATTGGGAAACACAGGCACAAAGCAACACTACATTACCTATTGGGAAATTACAGGCACAAAGCAACAAATGACCTAGGAAACAAAGCAACACTACATTACCTATTGGGAAACACAGGCACAAAGCAACGCTACATTACCTATTGGGAAACACAAGCAACACTACATTACCTATTGGGAAACACAAGCACAAAGCAACGCTACATTACCTATTGGGAAACACAAGCAACACTACATTACCTATTGGGAAACACAAGCACAAAGCAAAACGCAGTGCTATCTGGCCATAAATCAGCAGTACAGCGTGGCTAACTATTTGACCATGGTTACTGATCAAAACCTTAAAGAACCTTGAATAAGTTCAGCCTAAGTGAGCACAGCCTTGAAAAGGGTAGACAGAACAGAATAAGTACAGCCTTAGTGAGCACAGCCTTGAAAAGGGTAGACAGAACAGAATAAGTACAGCCTTAGTGAGCACAGCCTTGAAAAGGGTAGACAGAACAGAATAAGTACAGCCTAAGTGAGCACAGCCTTGAAAAGGGTAGACAGAAAAAGCTGGCTATCAACAGAAGCCTTGCCATTGAGAAGAGTAGACACAGGAAAACCTGCCTCCCTGTAGAGGAAAGGCTGTGCAACCACTGCACAAGAACAGAACCTGAGACGGAGCTGCATTTCCTGACAAAATGTAAAAAATATAAAACAATTACAGAGTGTCATTTCCCCAAATGTGAAACCCTTATTCAAGGTTTCAAAGACCTCCCTGGTGGGAGTAGGTTACCCGTCCTGTTGGGGGAGGACGCAGAGAGCTGTGGGTTGGCAGCGCACTACATTGAAGACCTCTCTGATGAGGACAGGCTACCCGTCCTGTTGGGGGAGGACACAGAGAGCTGTGGGTTGGCAGCGCACTACATTGAAGACCTCTCTGATGAGGATAGGCTACCCGTCCTGTTGGGGGAGGACACAGAGAGCTGTGGGTTGGCAGCGCACTACACTGCTGCCTGCCATTAGATGAGGGACAGTGTCTCTCTCTCTCTCTCACACACACTCGCACACACACACACACACACACACACACACACACACACACACACACACACGCACACACACACACACACACACACACAATCAATCACACGGAACACATCCCACCTTCCGTGAAAACGTCTGGCTCCATTATTCCGTATGAAGAAAGAGGGAAATAGTAGGGAACCTTCAGTGAATCCCCCCTATAATCCAGTCTGACAGCGTTCGAGGGCTGAGGGCAGGAAGTAGTACAGGATAAATAACTCTTATTTTCTCACAGGATGGACAGATAGCAACTCACAGAACATTTCTAGTGAGTGATCCCTGCAGATCAAAAGCAGAACCGTAATCTGAATTGAACCAACAACCTTGACGTTTATCAACTGAGACACACAGAAAGTCGCAGTCTGAACAGGCAGCTAAAACTACAACAGGGCTGGGATGTAGACACACAGGGCTGGGATGTGGACACACAGGGCTGGGATGTGGACACACAGGGCTGGGATGTGGACACAGGGCTGGGATGTAGACACACAGGGCTGGGATGTGGACACACAGGGCTGGGATGTAGACACACAGGGCTGGGATGTAGACACACAGGGCTGGGATGTGGACACACAGGGCTGGGATGTGGACACACAGGGCTGGGATGTGGACACACAGGGCTGGGTTGTGGACACACAGGGCTGGGATGTGGACACACAGGGCTGGGATGTGGACACACAGGGCTGGGATGTGGACACAGGGCTGGGATGTGGACACAGGGCTGGGATGTGGACACACAGGGCTGGGATGTGGACACAGGGCTGGGATGTGGACACAGGGCTGGGATGTGGACACACAGGGCTAGGATGTGGACACACAGGGCTGGGATGTGGACACAGGGCTGGGTTGTGGACACAGGGCTGGGATGTGGACACAGGGCTGGGATGTGGACACAGGGCTGGGATGTAGACACAGGGCTGGGATGTAGACACAAGGCTGGGATGATGGACACACAGGGCTGGGATGTGGACACACGGGGCTGGGATGTGGACACACGGGGCTGGGATGTGGACACACGGGGCTGGGATGTGGACCCACAGGGCTGGGATGTGGACACACGGGGCTGGGATGTGGACACACGGGGCTGGGATGTGGACACACGGGGCTGGGATGTGGACACACAGGGCTGGGATGTGGACACACGGGGCTGGGATGTGGACACACGGGGCTGGGATGTGGACACACGGGGCTGGGATGTGGACACACGGGGCTGGGATGTGGACACACGGGGCTGGGATGTGGACACACGGGGCTGGGATGTAGACACAGGGCTGGGATGTAGACACAGGGCTGGGATGTAGACACAGGGCTGGGATGTGGACACACAGGGCTGGGATGTGGACACACGGGGCTGGGATGTAGACACAGGGCTGGGATGTAGACACAGGGCTGGGATGTGGACACACAGGGCTGGGATGTGGACACACAGGGCTGGGATGTGGACACACGGGGCTGGGATGTGGACACAGGGCTGGGATGTGGACATTCTATATTGCTTTGTTCGGATCAATAGGTGATTTGGCAACACAAACAATAAACTTCTTTAAAAAAAATACATTTTTTCAGACACTCGTATCCAAAGCAACGTACAGTCACGACGGCATACATTCATCATTATCATCATCATCATATTAATAATACTGGCCTCCTGTTTGAACTGAACCCACATCCCCGGTGTTGGAAGCACCATTCTCTACCAACTGAGCCACACAGACCCATCTCTACAGGGAAAGGACTTCCTGTCAGGGCTTTCACCCACACCAGGGTTCAAGTAGTATTTGTTTTATTTTGAATACTTTGAGTGTTTTGATTGAGGCGTTCAGTAATATGCAAGATTGGCGGGGCTATGTGTACTGTTCCATCAATTGCAACGGCTCAATTAAGCACCGCTAATGTATTCTAAAGAAAACACATACTATTTGAACCCAGTCGTTCTTTGAATGGGCCAATCACTGTCCAGTTTCCACCCAATATTGACCACTTCCCTACCTCCTTTCTCGTGAAAGAGTTCTGATGTGGAGACACACACACACACACACTTACGCACACACACACACACACACACACACACACACACACACACACACACACACACACACACACACACACACACACACACACACACACACACACACACACACACACACACAGAGAGACAGACATACACTCTCATTAATTCCTCCAGAATAATTCTGCATTCTCCCGTAGTCAAGGGCTCCGTTGTCTCTGATTTTATGTGACACGCCTCGTTTAGTGCTGAATAGTCCTTTCAGGGAATGAGTTTGGGGAGACAAACAGCCAATCAGTATCCAAAGTCAACCAAACACCCTCCGTTCGTCTGCTCACCCCCAGAGCTCTATATCAGACCGACACCCAGACCCAGACCCAACTATTAGTTTCCTACAGCTCTATATCAGACCCAGACCCAGCTATTAGTTTCCTACAGCTCTATGTCAGACCCAGACCCAGCTATTAGTTTCCTACAGCTCTATGTCAGACCCAGACCCAGCTATTAGTTTCCTACAGCTCTGTCAGACCCAGATCCAGCTATTAGTTTCCTACAGCTCTATGTCAGACCCAACTATTAGTTTGCTACAGCTCTATATCAGACCCAGACCCAGCCATTAGTTTCCTACAGCTCCACGCTGAGGTCTGTTCAACCTGGTCAGACCCAGCTGACTCCACACTCCAAGACTGCTTCCATCACGTGGACTGGGAGATGTTTTGTATTGTCAGATAACAACATTGACGAATATGCTGATTCAGCTATTCATTAGAATGTGCGTTGAAGATTCGTTTCCCATAGCAACGATTAAAACATTCCCTAACCAGAAACCGTGGATTGACCCAGCATTATGAAACTAGAACCACTGCTTTTAATCAGGGCAAGGTGTCTGGTAACATGACCCAGATACAAACAGTTAGCTTTCCTACAGCTCTATATCAGACCCAGACCCAGCTATTAGTTTCCTACAAGCTCTATCAGTACAGAGACAAAGTAGAATCTCAATTCAACGGCCAGACACAAGAGGCATGTGGCAGGGTCTACAGTCAATCACGGACTACAGGAAGAAATCCAGCCCAGTCACGGACCAGGATGTCTTGCTCCCAGGCAGACTAAATAACTTTTTTGCCCGCTTTGAGGACAATACAGTGCCACTGACACGGCCTGCAATGAAAACATGCGGTTCTCCTTCACTGCAGCCGAGGTGAGTAAGACATTTAAACGTGTTAACCCAGAAGGCTGCAGGCCCAGACGGCATTCCCAGCCGCTCCCTCAGAGCACCCAGACCAGCTGGCCGGTGTGTTTACGGACATATTCAATCAATCCCTATACCAGTCTGCTGTTCCCACATGCTTCAAGAGGGCCACCATTGTTCCTGTTCCCAAGAAAGCTAAGGTAACTGAGCTATTCGACTACAGCTCTATGTCAGCACCCAGTCCGTCATCATGAAGTGCTTTGAGAGACTAGTCAAGGACCATATCACCTCCACCCTACCTGACACCCTAGACCCACCCATTTGCTTACCGCCCAAATAGGTCCACAGACGATGCAATCTCAACCACACTGCACACTGCTCTAACCCATCTGGACCCAGAATACCTATGTAAGAATGCTGTTCATCGACTACAGCTCGGCATTCAACACCATAGTACCCTCCAAGCTCGTCATCAGAGACCCCCAGCCCTGTGCAACTGGGTACTGGACTTCCTACAGCCCCCAGGTGGTGAGGGTAGGCAACAACATCTCCTCCCCGCTGATCCTCAACACTGGGGCCCCACTAGGGTTAGTTTGAGCCCTCTCCAGTACTCCCTGTTCATCAGACCGTGGCCAGACTCCAGCTCAATCATCAAGTTTGCTGACGACACAACAGTGGTAGGCTATTGATTACCTACAGATGTCAGAAAATAACCCAGACCCAGCTAGGGAGAGGTTCCTACAGCTGTGGTGTCAGGAAAATAACCTCACACTCAACGTCAACAAAACTAAGGAGATGATTGTGGACTTCAGGAAACAGCAGAGGGAACACCCCCTATCCACATCGATGGAACAGTTGACCCAGGCTAGCAAGTTTTTAAGTTCCTCGGCATACACATCACAGACAAACTGAATTGGTCCACTCACACAGACAGCATCGTGAAGAAGGCGCAGCAGCGCCTCTTCAACCTCAGGAGGCTGAAGAAATTTGGCTTGTCAGACCCAGACCCAGCTATTAGATTCCTACAGCTCTATGTCAGACCCAGACCCAGCTATTAGTTTCCTACAGCTCTATATCAGACCCAGACCCAGCTATTAGTTTCTTACAGCTCTATATCAGACCCAGACCCAGCTATTAGTTTCTTACAGCTCTATGTCAGACCCAGACCCAGCTATTAGTTTCCTACAGCTCTATATCAGACCCAGACCCAGCTATTAGTTTCTTACAGCTCTATATCAGACCCAGACCCAGCTATTAGTTTCCTACAGCTCTATGTCAGACCCAGACCCAGCTATTAGTTTCCTACAGCTCTATATCAGACCCAGACCCAGCTATTAGTTTCCTACAGCTCTATATCAGACCCAGACCCAGCTATTAGTTTCTTACAGCTCTATATCAGACCCAGACCCAGCTATTAGTTTCTTACAGCTCTATATCAGACCCAGACCCAGCTATTAGTTTCTTACAGCTCTATATCAGACCCAGACCCAGCTATTAGTTTCTTACAGCTCTATATCAGACCCAGACCCAGCTATTAGTTTCCTACAGCTCTATGTCAGACCCAGACCCAGCTATTAGTTTCCTACAGCTCTATATCAGACCCAGACCCAGCTATTAGTTTCCTACAGCTCTATGTCAGACCCAGACCCAGCTATTAGTTTCCTACAGCTCTATATCAGACCCAGACCCAGCTATTAGTTTCCTACAGCTCTATGTCAGACCCAGACCCAGCTATTAGTTTCCTACAGCTCTATGTCAGACCCAGACCCAGCTATTAGTTTCCTACAGCTCTATATCAGACCCAGACCCAGCTATTAGTTTCCTACAGCTCTATGTCAGACCCAGACCCAGCTATTAGTTTCCTACAGCTCTATGTCAGACCCAGACCCAGCTATTAGTTTCCTACAGCTCTATGTCAGACCCAGACCCAGCTATTAGTTTCCTACAGCTCTATGTCAGACCCAGACCCAGCTATTAGATTCCTACAGCTCTATGTCAGACCCAGACCCAGCTATTAGTTTCCTACAGCTCTATGTCAGACCCAGACCCAGCTATTAGTTTCCTACAGCTCTATGTCAGACCCAGACCCAGCTATTAGCTTCCTACAGCTCTATGTCAGACCCAGACCCAGCTATTAGCTTCCTACAGCTCTATGTCAGACCCAGACCCAGCTATTAGCTTCCTACAGCTCTATGTCAGACCCAGACCCAGCTATTAGCTTCCCAATGATAAATATTCCACTTACTGTTGCCAGCAGGTATCTACGTGGACACAGATTTCACGTACCGGCTCTATAAGCACCTGACTCATCTTAGACTTTTACATAAGAGGAAGACTGCATTCCAAATGGTACCCTGACTGCCTGTCTAGTGGCACACTTAAGCGTAGTGGGTGCGGAGTCAGGCGCAGGAGGCATAAGGTACTGAGTAATGGGTGTGGAGTCAGGAGCTTTAATTAGGCACGGGGCGGGGGCAACAAACACGATACCCAAAACCAGGACCTAACAAGTCCAGAGGGAAAACCCCAAAACCAGGACCTAACAAGTCCAGAGGGAAAACCCCAAAACCAGGACCTAACAAGTCCAGAGGGAAAACCCCAAAACCAGGACCTAACAAGTCCAGAGGGAAAACCCCAAAACCAGGACCTAACAAGTCCAGAGGGAAAACCCCAAAACCAGGACCTAACAAGTCCAGAGGGAAAACCCCAAAACGAAACACAGTACCACACACAAACACAGTGGGGGAAAATTAGCCCGCACAGAGAGTAGGCGGGCCAGCTTAAATAGCCCAACTAAACGTAAACAAGAAACAGGTGTAACTAATAAGACAAAACCAACAGAAAAGGGAAAGGGATCGGTGGCAGCTAGTCGACCGGTGAAGACGACCGCCGAGCGCCGCCCGAACAGGAAGGGGAGCCACCTTCGGTAGGAGTCGTGACACCAGAGGCCTATGGGTAGTGCACTACTATAAACCAGATAGGGTAGTGCACTACTATTGACCAGAGCCCAATGGGTAGTGCACTAGTATAGACCAGGGCCCTATGGGTAGTGCACTAGTATAGACCAGAGCCCAATGGGTAGTGCACTACTATAGACCAGATAGGGTAGTGCACTAGTATAGACCAGAGCCCAATGGGTAGTGCACTACTATAGACCAGAGCCCAATGGGTAGTGCACTACTATAGACCAGAGCCCAATGGGTAGTGCACTAGTATAGACCAGAGCCCAATGGGTAGTGCACTACTATAGACCAGAGTCCAATGGGTAGTGCACTAGTATAGACC